>NW_013667016.1:54444-55263 GCF_000517525.1 Limulus polyphemus | reverse complement strand
TATATATATATATATATAGTAATATTAAACAATGAAATTACTGTCCTGATAACGAAGTAACATAACATGAAACACCACATTTTCTGATACGTATATAACATTAGTCATACTAAATAAATAACACATATCTAAAGGAAAAAATTTCGAAACGGTGTACATTTGTTGTTGTAATAAAGTTTTTGCCCATTCAAGCCATCTCTATCATTTACTAGTCTCAAAGTGAGTTACTCTTCATCAAACTGGAAATCACAAAAGAACTAATGAAAAGAAGTCAACAATGTTCAATGTGGCCACCACCAAAAAGTCCACAATCTTCATTGTGGCCATTACCAACAAGTCCACAATCTTCAATGTGGCCACCACCAACAAATCAACAATGTTCAATGTGACCCCTACCAACAAATCAACAATGCTTAATGTGACCCCACCAACAAATTAACAATGTTTAATGTGACCACCACCAACAAGTCAACAATGTCTAATATGGCCACTATCAACAAGTCAACAATGTTCAATGTGGCCACCACCAACAAATCAACAATGTTCAATGTGGCCACTACCAGTAAGTCAACAATGTTCAATGTGGCCACAACCAACAAGTCAACAATGTTCAATGTGGCCACTACCAACAAGTCAACAATCTTCAATGTGGCCACCACCAACAAATGAACAATTTTCAATGTGGCCACAACCAACAAGTCAACAATATTCAATGTGATCACCACCAACAAATGAACAATTTTCAATGTGGCCACAACCAACAAGTCAACAATATTCAATGTGATCACCACCAACAAATGAACAATTTTCAATGTGGCC
>NW_013667016.1:52342-54434 GCF_000517525.1 Limulus polyphemus | reverse complement strand
ACTCTTTTACCAACGAATAACCGGATTGCCCATCACATTATAACGCCCCCACGGCTGAAAGGGCGAGCTTGTTTGGTGTGACGGGGATTCGAACCCGCGACCCGCAGATTGCGAGTCGAGCTCCCTAATCACCTGGCCATGCCGGGCCTAATCTTCAATGTGGCCACCACTAACAAGTCAACAATCTTCAATGTGGCCACCGACAAGTCAACAATGTTCAATGTGGCCACCATTCAGATCCGAGATTGTATTAATTCGTGAGAGAACGGGACAAACACAGTCGAATAATATTATTCGACTTTCAACAGTTGCACTTTAACTGGAACTGGATGATATATTTTAGGTCTGTCACGATAAATATAAGACTTGAGGTGGTTTCGTAGCCGAATATCAGCAAAGTTGAAATCTAAAGATTCTACTTATCAATATATGTGGAAAACCTCTGTTGATTACTAGGTCCCCGAAAATATGTCACAGCAATGTCTTGACATTCCGTGCAATGTGGGGTGGAGCTCCATGAAGATCGACTGTTTCATTCAAGAATTCCTCTTCTATGAAGTGTAGGAATGGTAATATGTTCCAAGTTCCATGAACAACCGATCCTCTTTCTTCACAAGTATAATGAACAACCAATCCTCTTTGTTCACAAGTTTCATGAACAACCAATTCTCTTTGTTCACACTTATTATAAGCCTCACTGCTGGATGTTCCTCTCCGTTCACCGTCTTTATGTTGACATCATCTTAATTCTTAATTAATGTTGAACCAACATTTTTACCTTGGTTAAGTTAAAGAGAGAGAGAGAGAAATATTGGTTTAAGTTCCAGCATTTGAGAAACTGTGCTTTTAGCTTAGAATCGGTCCGGAATAGCATTGTAAATCTTTTATTTTTTTGTATAGAAAAACAATTTAGAAAATAAAATTTTAATATTAAAAAGTCTTTCCGTTTGAGCACTTGTTCAATGAAGAACAGCTGTAAATCCATCTGAAGTATAAAAATCCGTTGATTGGCCCACCAAGTGTAAGAAAATTATTGATTGGTGTGATGCAGGCAACATATTTCAATAGATCGACAAGGCTTGAGGTTTATTGTTCTAAAACGTCGTAAAGTTTTATGGATATTTTTATGAACATTTTGTTTTATTGGGCTTTGAATGGAGTTGCAAAAGATTTTGTCTAGACGACCAATTCGATCAATATTTACTACTACGCAACATAAAGTCCAATCATTTGTTCTCGTGTATCTCTCAAAACATATTCTTAATTAATTATCCAGGAGTCACAATATTGACTGACGCAAGGTACATCTGTTGAGTACCCATACATCACTGGTCAAGTTCATTAACGGTTAAAACAAAAATGTCAACGGTGGTCTCAGAAGCAAATTGGTGTAACGATACAAGGTCCTCCCCCCCCCCCTTGTACGGTAATAAATATTTTTTGCTCAAATTCTTCAATAATTACATAGTGGTTTGGGTTATTTTTCAAAAAACTGTTTCATTCCTAGACTGGTAGTTCAGGAGAGTTACAAAGTTACGCCTAACTACTGGGTGAAAAAATGCAATATAGAGGTCGTTCCATACCTGACTGACAACATTTAAATATATACTGAAATTTTTAATGTAACAAGAGCCAAATAGGTCACAACAGCTTCATCAGATTATCTTATTAGTAAGACGTAAAACTTATGTGGTAAGCATAAAAGATTAATAACTAAATATTCTTCGAATCACCAAAAATCCTTTTTTTTTCCTTTTACGTCGTATTACCAAACCGAATCTAAGCAAATACTCTGAGGGTCGTGGTTTCGAATTCTCATCACCGAAAATACTCGCACTTTAAGCCGTGGGGACATTATAATGTGTCGGTCAATCCCTCTATTCGTTGATAAAATGACCCTATATCAAATGTTATATATGCATTTCACAGACGAGAAAAGTATTAAAAATGCTATGAAACATTGTACTGTTTATGAACAACCAGCTGCTAAAGGATGCACGTCTATGTGTTCTGCTAGGTTCTTTCCATATACTCTTCTAGTTTTGAGTAATATATCATAACCTGTAAACGTTTTGTAATGTGTGCGTCTTCC
>NW_013667016.1:43177-52321 GCF_000517525.1 Limulus polyphemus | reverse complement strand
GTTAAGAACGTAAAACTTATGTAGGTAAGCAATAAAAGATTAATAACTAAATATTCTTACGAATCACCTAAAATCCTTTTTTTTCCTTTTACGTCGTATTACCAAACCGAATCTAAGCAAATACTCTGAGGGTCGTGGTTTCGAATTCTCATCACCGAAAATACTCGCACTTTAAGCCGTGGGGACATTATAATGTGTCGGTCAATCCCTCTATTCGTTGATAAAATGACCCTATATCAAATGTTATATATGCATTTCACAGACGAGAAAAGTATTAAAAATGCTATGAAACATTGTACTGTTTATGAACAACCAGCTGCTAAAGGATGCACGTCTATGTGTTCTGCTAGGTTCTTTCCATATACTCTTCTAGTTTTGAGTAATATATCATAACCTGTAAACGTTTTGTAATGTGTGCGTCTTCCAATACAATGTACTAAGCCTACAACAGTATAACACAAAATTAAGTAAAAAAAAATCCAATTTTAGGCGTCTACTGTCTGACATTTGAATTGTCTAGCTGTACCAACCTTTGATCTCAGGATCATCACATTGGAAACTACTGCGACACAAAGGTGGTCTGAGAGGTCATTTTCATCAACAGTAGTTGTGTAGCGATTTTTAATGCTCTGTGATCATTACATTGGGAGCTACTGCGACACAGAGACGGCTTGGGAGATAATTTTCATCAACAAAATCATATTTTTCAGTTTATGCTACATCAAAATTTCTGAGGATAGAGGATGAGATTTCAGGATTAATAGAGCGTAGTGACGTCTAAAACATCATAAAGTTTCAGAAAGTAGGCTTGTTAAGACTGAGAGTTATTGAGAGATAATAAATTTGACTCCAGGCTCAAAAACGCCTTTTGGATTCCACCATGTCGAACTGAAACAAACTATATCGCGGAGAATTATTACAGACTATGTAAAACTGCAAATAAGAAATAGCCCCCAACTAATTTATTCAGTTCATATCCTACTGAAGAAAATATTCGCCAGGAGTGATGCGATAAAACCCTATTTTAATATGTTTGGGTTGTTTGTTTGTAGACATACAGCTGTACCACTGGGGGCGCATTTTAACATGTTTGGGTGGTTGTAAACACATAACTGTGCCACTGGGGGGGGGGGCTCATTTTAACATGGTTGGTTAGTTGTAGACATACAGCTGTGCCACGGGGGGGGGGGCTCATTTTAACATGGTTGGTTGTTTGTTTGTCCAATTTACTCACTTACCCATAAATTGTTGGTTTGTTTGTTGTTGTTTTTTGCTGAAACATTAGTAAATACAGTTGAAACCTCTGTTGACTTAGCTGCATAACCACGAGGAAGATTTCCCAGAGGGTCAGCGGTAAGTTTACGGACTTGCAATGCTGACATCCTGGGTTCGATTCCTCCTTGGTGTACAGATAGCTTATTGGGTAGCTTTGCGCTATAAAACAGACAAACAAAACAAAATACACAACTTTTAGGAATGTTTCTGTATAATAGTTTTTCGGAAAGAGGCTCAGTAAACAACAAAATCACATCAAAACAAAACACACAAGAAACACAACTTTTAGGAATGTTTCTGTATAATGGTTTTTCAGAGAGACGCTCCGTAAACAACAAAACCAGATCAAAACAAAACAAAACACACAAGAAACACAACTTTTAGGAATGTTTCTGTATAATGGCTTTTCAGAGAGACGCTCCGTAAACAACAAAACCACATCAAAACAAAACAAAATACACAAGAACCACAACTTTAAGGAATATTTCTGTATAATGGTTTTTCTGAGAGAGGCTCCGTAAACGACAAAACCACATCAAAACAAAATAAAATATACAAGAAACACAACTTTTAGGAATGTTTCTGTATAATGGTTTTTCGAAGAGAGGCTCAGTAAACAGCAAAACCACATCAAAACGTACGAGTTACGCCTCACCATCTAATCCTTCAGATATCTGCACAAAATCTTGTGGAACGACAAGCTGTTAAAAGCATGTGGAAGAACTCAAGCAACAAATTTCTCCAGGTTGTAGCTAAAACCAGAAACGACTAATAATTTGTTTGTGTTATTTTCGTCCTAAAAATATTATTAAATGAGACTTATTAAAATTTAGTATAAGGGAACTGATTAAAGATAAAGCTTAAAAGTTATTGTACCAAAAGTTTAGTATTATAGCAGAAACCTGGTAAATATATTGATTAATTTCTATATGAAATGTGCGGACTTAACGCAGAAGTTTTCCTGGAAGAAAAAGTAAGATAATTTAAATTCCAAAATAGACAATATTTCAGAAATACTATGGATTTGATATTCTTTACATCCTATACAGGTAACACTATGATAAGATACTAGCCTGTATAAGATGTCTGGCGAGGGTTAATTTTGATTGGTGGAATTTCACGAACTCAATGACAAGTAATATGAGGATTACTTATGATTAGTGGAGTTTCACGAACTCAATGACAAGTAATATGAGGGTTACTTATGATCGGTGGAATTTCACGAACTCAGTGACAAGTAATAAATTGAGTTTCATACTTATTTAAATATCTTATGCATCTTTGCTTGCTGAATAACACAACAAATAAACGTTCAGTATGTTGAAAGAAAGACAACTAAAAACCCATGGAAATAATGTTTTGTTTTCTTTTTGAGTTAAAAACAGAAGCTGTAATGGAAGAGCCTGCTGTCGGTATATATCCAAATATATGTATAGTTATTTCATGACCAGCCTAAAGAGATAAAAAAGAACATTAAACATTTATATACAATTGATATATAGTAAAATGTTCTGTAAATGTTCTACCACAAGGAACCGTTTCTATTTTGTTGTTGGAGTCGGGGAGGAAGGGGGGGGAGCTAGCCTCATGCACATCTTTCTCTTCTAAAATAAGAGACTCAATTTGCTGAAGAAAATAAAAGTAGTGTTAACACTTAGGAAATTAATAGTAGTGTTAATACTGAGGAAATTAAAAGTAGTGTTAATACTGAGGAAAATAAAAGTAGTGTTAATACTGAGGAAAAGAAAATTAGTGTTAACACTTAGGAAATTAATAGTAGTGTTAATACTGAGGAAAATAAAAGTAGTGTTAACACTTAGGAAATTAATAGTAGTGTTAATACTGAGGAAAATAAAAGTAGTTTTAACACTTAGGAAATTAATAGTAGTGTTAATACTAAGGAAAATAAAAGTAGTGTTAACACTTAGGAAATTAAAAGTAGTGTTAATACTGAGGAAATTAAAAGTAGTGTTAACACTGAGGAAACAAAAAATTAGCGTTAACACTGAAGAAACTAAAAGTAGTATTAACACTGAACGAGTCTATTGATACTGTTGTAATTCTCACAAGTCCTATAGAACATTGCTTAGTTAACGACATCATTTGTCTTTCTAAGACTGGTCAAGAGGTCAAGAAATTTTCTCGAACAGTGATCCGCCTTTTATTGGTCGTTCATGACAAAACAAAAATATTAAAAGGAGGAATTCGTGTAAAATTTTCGTTTCATTTGTTCTAAATACTTTTGTGATGAATGAATAGTCGGAGAGGCAGGAAAACTTAATAGAAGTAGTATTATCTGTAATCTCCCCAGAAGGAGTGGCCCAGTGATCAACGAGACGCACAGAAAATTCTACGTTCATAACAAACGAATATCCATGAATTTAGTATCATGAAACCTTCCTAAACAAATTGGTTTGAAGAAAGTTTGTGTAACATTACATGTTATTGTGGAGAAAAGATTGACGTGTTGTGATTACTTTAGATAGCTAATTTCGGTTATTTTCTTCTGGTACGCCCTCTATGGACAATCTTCTAAACAAACAAAGAAAATAAATTACCCTTACGTACGTTTGAGAACTACTTATAACAAAGAATTTACACCGCGACGATTAGAATGAGTAGTATTAGGATATTGCGACTATAAACCCAACATTTAGAATAAAATTCTACGGCTTTACATAACTCAGAGTTTTTAAAATAAGTTAAACTGTAACGTTTAAAAGAGGCTTCGAATGGCATGATGGTTTGGGTACTCGACTCACGATCTGAGGGTCTAGGGTTCGAACCACGTTACCGAACATAATCGCCCTTTCAGCCACGAGAGTGTTATGATGTGATTGTCGTTCCCATTTTACACGTTGCTAATAAGAGTACTCAAAGAGATGACGGTGGGTGTTGTTGAAAAGCTGCCTTCAAATAAGGAACCACTAGCACAATTCATCAGATAAATGTAAAGAAGACTACGTTAATCAATGTCTCTTCCCTACTTTATTCGTTCGATACACATTCGACTAAATGGTATGCATTAGAAAGAAAGTAATCTAACTTATGTAAAATTGTGTGATATTTAAATCCTCGTGCTATTATAACATTTTTGTATAAAAACGAAGGAATTCAATACATTGACTGGCCACTTTATTATGACCTCCCTCCTAATATCGGCTTGAATTATCTTTCTTCACGATAATATTCTGAGTTCATCAACGAGTTTGAGTTCCATTGAATGAAGTCTTACTCTTCAAATCAAGTTCGGACAGTACAAGGCTGTTAAGTTGTAATATTATCGTCTCGAGCCTTTGTTCATCACGACGAAAACGCAGGATTGTGAGGAGGGTACAATGTAGAGGTACAATTTCAAAGTTATTTGCCCTTCTAAAAGAATTGAAACACTCAACTCTTGACCAGAGAATGTTTTCCACACCATTACGCCACCTCCAGCAGTTTGCATGTCGGAAAAACACAACACGATCATGTTCCTTGTGTGGTTTTCTCCATATTTTAGTCTACTGACAGTACAGAAAAGGTAGAAACATACTCATAAGATCACACCACTTGAATCCAGTCTTCCAGTAACAATGTTTTGTAAGCAACACTGGATCCATGATTCTTCTTTTTTGCATCTGAGACTGTTTTACTGCAGCACGATAGTTTTTGCAATAGTTTTGAATAATACGTTTTGAGATTGCAAAATATTGACTACTGTGAAACTAATTGGTCAATTGAATCACACCCTGAGGCTTATTGCACTTTTCAAGAGTATCCAGTCGTTTTTTTCCTACAGTTAATCTCCAAAAGGTTGCAGCCACATATTTATATATATTGGCACACATTTTTATTTTCGATCAGTATCGTTATTGATAGATGTATTTGATAAATTGATCAAAACAACGGTCTTGATAACGACGGTCCAGATAGACGTGCAACTAACATCATGTCCCTTTGAAACTCAAAGAGATTCTTGCTCTTATCCTTTGTCTTAAAGCATAACCATATTGTAAGTACATCTTTGTATTTGTAAGGTTCAAACAATGACCAGACATATCACTTGAACAATATCTGTTTGGAACTCATAATAAAAGAGCCAATTAGCGTATATTGTTGCTAAAATGTTTTGTTTCTAGTAAGCCAAATCCAAGAAACAGCTTTATGGTTATTAAGAGAGGAGGAGCCTCCTTTGATAAATTTAATCGTGCTCAGCTTTACAATAGAAATAATTTAAGAGGCAAAATCTTGCATGTTCAATCTACGTGTCCTTGTTAGTGTATCGTAGCATACGTCAAACATTTGTGTATATTGGCTTGGTGGTTAGGGTGAACTGACTGAATAGCATTAGAAAAGAAAGGAATAAGGATGAACCTGGGGCACCAGGACCATCCACAAAGAGACCTGCAGCAAGTAATGCCCAAACTGTGGCCAGCACAGTGCGGTATCTTGTAACATAAACTAGATGGATTGTGGGAAACTTGGAGTGTGATGTTTTGTGTTTTTGAAATGCAGCCCTACGTTGGAGCTGCAGGGCTATTGTCAAAATGAACGGCCGTCAGATAGAGTATAAACGGACGTAACGACATGGACTTTAATGACGTAGTGAGTCTCCAAAATCGGTTCAATATAACGTACTCAATACTTGTATTATCGAGATTGAACTATGTATTAAAGCTGTTTTGTTGGATCTATTCTAATATAAACAATTAAACTATGAAAATCAAGGGATATTTTCTAGTCCTGAAAAAAATTATTGTTGTAGTGTACACAATAAATCTTTACACTTACAGAATTTTAAACCTTGTTATTGTACTAGTGAAGAAGAAATATATAAACCTTTGGGGACAATTTGAATTTTAAACATTGTAATTATTCTAGCAAACAATAAATCTTGAAAACTTGAAAATATTTATAGATTGAAACATTGTTATTGTGCTAGTAAACAATAAATCTAGAACACGTCGAAAACTTTTTAGATTGAGATATTACTATTGTACTAGTGAACAATAAATCTGTAAAACTTTGGAGATATTTTGAGGTTTAAATAACGTTATTTGACAAAACAATATTATCGTAAACTACTAATTAGCAATACTCGAAGAAACAATCTTTTTTTCACAATCTATGTTATTAAGTTACAAAAAATCCGGATATTATAAATAGTACAAGCTCAGTAGACTTCATTTGTAAAAGACGAGCACGAGGGAGAAGATAAATGCAGCTTAGTTCAAGGGACAACTTAAATGTAACAAATCAACGGAACCAATCAAAAAATATCTTCATTCAGACATAGTAAGAACTAATCAAATCGATAAAAACTAATTTATTTTGGTCATCTTTTTATTATGGTCAACACGAAGATAAACTAAGATAATTCAGAATCAACAATTCATTCTCAATCCCCTTGGAAATTACCTCAATTCAAAAAATCTGGAGATAACTTGTTTTTTTTTATTCATGTAATGTGTTTAACGCGCCAGTTTGCATTACTTTGCTAAAGTCCACAATCTCTCCGTTTTTCTACTGATTAAAATTGAGCAAATCGCTAGCGACAATTTAAAAATGAAAGTCATTTTTCCAGAGAAGAGGAACCGTTGTGATCACTAAAGATAACGAAGTGTTTAGTCCTAATATCCATCTACGAGATGGGGTAAAATCAACATTATTTTCTGCTAGGCCAATCAGTACAATACAAAATATTTTTAATTATATCTTCTTTAATCATTTCATTGAAAAAGTAATTATGATCTTTCACCAGAAGAATATATTGTATACATATTAACGTGATTAAAATTAACCTTCAATTTATTCGAAATGTTATTAAAGGTTACTCTTCAATTATGTTAATAGTTCAATTATCGAAGACGTTACTCTATTTCCATGGCAGATTTAAATCGTGAGGCTAGAAATTGAAATTAGGAAAAATTTAACATTTATTTTTTCTTCTGATATGAGAGGTTGTTTAATAATTGACGCAATCATTTAAAGTTTTACTGTTTCTAAAATTCTTGTTTCGTTCAATGTTTTTAACCGAACAAAACCCACATAAGGGTAAATGTTCTTTACGTTATTACGTTATTCTTAAGTTTTCAGACTTTGTTAACATACATTTCAACAATTCCTGTTCTTTCTTCCCAGATTAACAGCCATAACATAACTGAACCCTTGACGATTCTTGTTGTTCCCCTGTTGCTAGGTTTGACATAACAACACAGTCTTGATTGGACTAACTATACATTAAAAAAAAAACTGAAAACATTATACATACCGTAAGAATGGCGATAAGAACAGAATAACCGTTGTTCGTCTGGTAAGCCATCTTATAGCCTGACTTCTCAGTCCGCTGTTTTCTTTTTAAATTCTCATAAGTCTACAATTTATATCAAACAGCTCTCGTCAGATGTTATTGTCCAGTGGAAAATGAAAGCCAATATACGCACTGCAATATTTTCTTGTAAAAGGCCCAATCTCTCTAATAGCACAAACGGTACTTGGATTTTACGGAATTTTAATTTAAAAAATCATCTCTACAAGTAATATTCTGTTATTCGACCATTTAAGTATTAATTACAACCTTATCCAGCTCACTTTACAAAGTTTTTAAAATATTTTGTTTTCTGTGTTCATAGTCACGTAATTACGATAAAACAGTTACTGGGAAAGATATTTCAACACTTTGATTTAAAATTTTTAACTAGTTTTATCGATGACAGTTATATACTAAATGCTGTTGAGATTCAAAGATCTATTGTTGTACACGCCGCTCACTGATACGCTTTACCCGCGTACTGGACCTGTTTCTTTGACTCTACTTTTTAGGCTAGCAATGCGCATGCGTGACAAACTGTCGCTGATAAAACTTCATTGTAACTATTAATCCCGAGATCGATGGAAATCCACCAGAATTTTAACGATAGAAGAATTTTTCTTTTAGAGAATGCAAGTATCGGGTGTTTGAAATTATGATCTTCAGATTTCATAAGTTGAAACACATAAATATAAAAAAAATAATTAACATTTGATCACGGTTTTCATGGAAATTATGGAAGAACTAAACCTCAAACGTTTGCCACATAAACCAAAAACATAAAATTTAGGGAGGAAAATCGGAAATTAACAAATTTATTGTTGTTGCTGTCTTACTTAGATAAAAATTGTAGCCCAGCAAACCAGTTTATAATACAGAAAAAAATCATAGCAAGAAAATTATAGTTTTGTCTTTACTTCCTTATTTCCCATTCTTGGAATAATTGTTTTACACATCCAAATATAAGTGTGTGAACTTTTCAGAGAACTAAGGAATAGTTTTGTTTTATACATCCAAATATAAGTGTGCGAACTTTTCAGAGAACTAAAGAATAGTTTTGTTTTATATATCCAAATATATGTGTGTGAATTTTTCAGAGAACTAAGGAATTGTTTTGTTTTATACATCCAAATATAAGTGTGTGAACTTTTCAGAGACCTAAGGTAAATAAAGAAGTGTCGTTACTTAACGTCTGGGTACAAACCAGAGAGTGAGAAATGTAACACAGATATCTGAAATAGAGCATTAGGGATACATCAAAGATGTTTGTGGTTATATATTATAATCAAAAACTTCCTTCCGACCTTTTGAGATACGTCGTCTATCAGAATGATCTCTCTTTGCAAGACTCGTGTGTGAAAAAAAAAGAACTAACGATGAAAGTTTTTTATATTATTGAGAGTGAATATCGGTACTCAAAGCCACAGCATTCCGTATCTGAAACAATTATTAAACGCCAGGAGTCACTTGAAGAAAGTTGTTTATCTTAATAAATCAGAAAAGCAAAAAGAATGTTATGGAAAGCTGAAAAAAAAAACACAACTGAAACACGTATTCGTAAATGAATTTCTAGGTTT
>NW_013667016.1:27021-43150 GCF_000517525.1 Limulus polyphemus | reverse complement strand
AAAAGACAAAAAGAATAGTTATAGGAAAGACTGAAAAAAAAACAACAACTGAAACACGTATTCGTAAATGAATTTCTAGGTTTAAATATATATATATATGTGTCTGAAATTTATCTAAATCTCTTCTTCGTTAACTTAGTTCATAAATGTTGTTTTCAAAATAAACTAATAAATTATTTATTGTCGTTATCAAACGTGGATTAAAAGTTGTTGCTTCACAACATTTTTAAAATGCTGCTAAAATACAAATTATTAGTAAAATTATCAGCTATCTCGCTTCAAGCTATAAATAAATAAGATATTTCTAGTTAAATCTTCATAGTTTTTTATTAGATAAAATATAAATTTCTATTGGATATTTGAGTTATAATTAAAAACTTAATTCGAAACTCAATAATATAGATAAATGACAGTGTGAGAGTACTAATAATGTTTCTCAGGTTTGACCTATTACTACATTAAAATTGGTGCTTTCGAAAATCTACAAAATTCTACCAAGAGATTTTTGATGTAGAATCTGAATGTAGATCACTAAAACATTGTAAAAAACTGTGACCTTATAAAGCAAAGTGAAACTAAGGTTTCTATGACTATGCAGTCAAACCAAATTTTGTTTTCTCCCAGTGTGTCAGTGGTGAATTTATGGACTTATTACGTTAAATGCCGGGCTTGATTCCCCTCGGTGGACAGAACGTATGTAGCCCATTGTGTGTCTTAGTGGGTCAACGGAAAATTTATGGATTTACAAAGCTAAAATTCGGGGTTCGATTTCGCGCGGTGGACTAATCGCAGATAGCACATTGTCTAGCTGTATGCTAAAAAACAACTTCTATACAAAAATCTGTTGCAGGTTATATAACTAGATATTTCTCTAAAGTTGGTCCTCCGATAAGTCAGCGGTAAGTTTACTCACTTATAACACTAAAAATCGGGGTTCGATTTCCCGCGGTTAACACGGCAGATAGATCAATATGGCTTTGCTATAAACAAAAACAAATATATTGTAGTTGAAAAAGTTGTTACATTTTTAGAATTACTCAATTTATATACAAATCTATAACTACATAAAAATCCTTGACCTGTGGTAGAGCTCTGAATTTCGTCGCTGTGTTCGAATCCGTGCGTTACCACAAAATATTCCCGCACTTTAAGCTACTGGTACGTTTTAGGAGTGACAGTCAATCCTTTAGCGTGGATGGTGGGTGGTAAGAAGCTGCTGACTGCATGCGTTCCCTCTGATCAGTACGTCAAAGTTAGAGACGACGCCAGACTGCCTTCTCTCTGATCAGTAGGTCAAAGTTCGGGGCGACGCCAGACTGCCTTCTCTCTGATCAGTAGGTCAAAGTTAGAGACGACGACAGACTGCCTTCTCCTCTGATCAGTACGTCAAAGTTCGGGTCGACGCCAAACTGCCTTTCCTCTGATCAGTACGTCAAAGTTAGAGACGACGACAGATAGTCGTAATAGCTCTGCAATAAATACTGGTATAAAACAGCTTGATAAGCAAAACACTGAATAAACTGACAGATGTTGACAATAACATACATTCACTTTGAACATTGAAGAATAATGAGATCTTTTAACATGATCACGAAACCTTAAGTGAAGCAAATAATGCGATTTTAGTAAACACGATTAATTTCACGATTCTCTGAATATATCAATTCTTTTGAACGACCTGGTTAGAGTTTTTAAGTTATTTGTCGGTTTATTTAACAGCAAAAATTGAATTACCTAATTGTAAAACTTGTTGTACAAAACATATGGAATATCTTATTTGTTTCTGTTTTCACAATGACTTAGATGTTTTTTAAAAAAATAAGAAAATTCTTGCACGCTGTTGGAACTCTGGGGGTTTTAATTATTGCTAATTTATATTTAATTAAAAAAATGTCTTCAATTCAGACTTATTTACTATGACGTTCAGATATATAGACAATCTGCACCCCAGTCTGAAGACTACTAACGCAAAATACCGGGTTTTGATACCCGTGATGGGCACAGCACATATAGCCCATTGTGCAACTTTGTGCTTAACAACAAGTAAACAAAATATGGGCAGTTTAATTGATTATACTAATCCAAGACTTAACAATCATATCACTAGCGTACGTCCTGCTGAACTGGAAAGAGAAAACAGTGAGACGTCTAATACACAAACATAATGCTTGCAAACAAATAAAAATAAAAAACGGTTTGGTTTCATGTTTTTTATATTTCAAGAATTTATTTTCACATCTAATAACTTTTTTTCACGCAGTGATAACATTACGTTATTTTTATGTAACATTGGTATAATTTGGTTGTTTGTTTGTTGTTAAACACAAAACTACACAATGGGACATGTGTTCTGTGCCCACCACGGGTATCGAAACCCGGTTTTTAGAGGTATGAGTCTTCAGGCTTACCACTGGGGGGATAAAAATTGTATAATATCAAAGTTAATTAGATTTTGCAGAATGTTTAATAAACTATAATCATTTTGGTCCAATGTAGTCCATTTAATCATTTGGGTTTTCAACAATGTAACTTATTAGAGTTTTTGTTTCACATTTTTAATAGTTAATATTATTAAATACTACACAAAATTATCAAGAATTGTTACAGTAAAAACAGGATCTTCTTTTATGTAAATTACTTCAGTTATTTTATGTTATTAGCACATGCGTATTAGTTAGAATGAGTGTTTGTTTTTGTTTCTTTGAAGTTAAGCACAAAGTTATACAATGGGCTATCTGTGCTCTGCCCACCACGGGTATCAAAACCCGGATTCTAGCGTTGTAAGTCCGTAGACATACCGCTGTGCCACTGGGGGGCAAGAATGAGTGAGTACATATTTCATTTACACATATGATCCCTCACATATTATTTAGAGTGGATGACTACACAATAGGCTATCTGTGCTCTGCCCACCACGGTATCGAAACCCGATTTTTAGCGTTGTAAGTCCGCAGACATACCGCTGTGCCACTGGGGGCAAGAATGAGTGAGTACATATTTCATTTACACATACGATCCCTCACATATTATTTAGAGTGAATGACTATATGAAATATTTACTTCTATTTTCTTTTTGAATTTGGAGGGAAAATTCAGTTTTTCTTTCGCCTATCAATAGTATTTTTACTATATTTCTTAAGCTTTACTACATAGCTCTTCAAGGTATCATGGGGGAGATGGAGAGGCGTAGGCTGTAAGCTTGAGTGCTCACGTGCTAAAAACGTGTTTCGATGCCCGTGCTCGACAATAGCACCTTGCGTAAGATGACCGTTTATGACGGTCATTCATCAACCTCAGTTTATTCATGTCCAGTATCCAGGAGAGAAACCTTGTGCATTTATTGTGTTCGTTTACAAACATATATACGTAGTTTTCACAAATGTCTTATAATAATGTAATCTTAGTGCCTGATTTTGTTTTAAAATAGTCAGAAAATTAATGTTGGCCTAGTGCTATGCGCCAGGTATCGTGACACAATCATATATTAACAGGAAAGAGTCGTGACACAGTAATTACATAGTGTCAGGAAAGTGTCGTGACACAGTAATTACACAATGTCAGGAAAGTGTCGTGACACAATCATTATATAGTGTCAGGAAAGAGTCGTGACACAGTAATTACATGGTGTCAGGAAAGAGTCGTGACACAGTAATCATATAGTGTTAGGAAAGTGTCATGACACAATCATTATATAGTGCCAGTAAATAACTTAAAAATTCCATTCATTAAATAGCGCTATAATCAGTGTTAAAGTATAATCAATACAGTGTAGTATAATTAAATACTTATTCCTCTAATCATGCTTCTGTTAAAGTTAACACTGTACTACTAGGGTCATGAAATGTTGTCCCATAATTCATATACTAGATCTCGTAGTTTCTTCTTCCAACGAGACCTGTGACGAGAAAAGTGAAATAGATCAGTGAAAACGGAAACTGTAGATTGTTGTCATTGGAAATTACTTACCAACTCATTCCGTCACTGGACAGGTGTGTACATGTTTATTAGTTTCATCTAAAACCAATTAATCCGCTATCTTTTTAAAAAAAATTGATATAAATTTCCAAATAAATCGAAACGAACTCCTCCTTTGACCAGAGCTGTGTTATCCACCAATACTTTGGTGGCCGATTGGCTAATGGCTTGTCTCCAATACCTAGGTTTTATAAATTGAGGGTATAAAACAAAGACATGATGAAGAGGGAAAAAAAAGGTAATCCCTGATTCAGTATGTGTTGTTTTCTTACCACTGGCTTTGGATGCTTGCCAGGAAGAACTGATATCATAGTTTTTCAACAGCTTTGACACTGACAAGAGAATTAGTTTCACTTTTATTTTCAAGGTTGAAGGATATCTTGGTGATATGTTAATAACTTTAACAACGGAAAAAAACGTTGTACAAGATTCACTGTTATCGTGAACTTTGTATAAATAGTTATTACGGCATTTTTTTTTTATTGTCTGGATCTGAAAGAAGAAATATACATCAAAAATTCACTATTTGAGTTTTACGTCTTTCACAAACACCCGATGTTCTTCCTTCGGATACTACTAGAAGATAAAAGAAGTATCAGAAACCTTCAAAACATTTGAGTAATTTAAAAAAGCATACTTTTAGTGATGTGCTCATGTGCATAACTCACATGGTTAGAGGTGACTACACTTTTCATATCTGAATTTTGTGACAATTTATTAAGCGCCTAGAAACCTAACAATATGTCGCACGTGATTTTAAAACATTCTAAGAAACAATATTTTGTCACGTAGAGCTCACCAACGTCTCTGCGGTAAGATTCAAAACTTATGATGCTAAAATTCTAGGTTCGAATCCTGCGGTAAACACTTAGGTTTTTGTTTCATAATTTTCGCTCAAAACTATACAAAGATATACAGAGCTATACAAAAACATACAAAGATATACAAAAAAATATAAAAAAAAAGCTATATAAAGGGCTGTCTGCGCATAGCAGTCACTAATTTTGGTCTAATAGATTAGAAAGAAAGCAGCTAATCAACAGTACCCATCGCCAACTCTTGGACCACTCTTACAGTCCCGAAATGAAAGGTGCGATTTTTTGAGGCATCGCGCTGTGAGCCATGAGCTCTTGAAGTGATAGTTCAAGCACGCCAATCACTAGGCCACGCATGCTGCGGTAAAATAAATAAATACTTTCAATATAAAAATAATAGTATCTCTCATAATGTTTGACCTGGGTTCAGATATTAAGTATATTCGTCATAAGACATTATTGTTAAGCCTATGCTGTTTTTAACACTGCATTTATAATCTAGTCTCTTACGAATTTTCAAGAATTAGAAGACTATATAATAATAGTATTTCAATTATTCTGTGTTCATTATATACATTGTCGATGATGCGTTTCATTAAATCCAGAATTCGTCAGGCTGGCTGAGATACAACAAAGACTCTGGTGATCGGAATACTATTTATACAGGTCACTTGATACTTGTTTGTTTTTTGCATTTCGCGCAAAGCTACACGAGGTCTATCTGCGCTAGCCGTCCATAATTTAGCAGTGTAAGACTAGAGGGAAGACAGCTAGTTATCACCACCCACCCCCAGCTCTTGGGCTACTCTTTTACCAATGAATAGTGGGATTGACCGTCATACTATAACGCCCCCACGGCTGAAAGAGTGAGCGACGGGGATTCGAACCCGCGACTCGCAGATTGCGAGTCGAGCTCCCTGACCACCTGGCCATGCCGGGCCCACTTGATACATCAACAATTGTCATGTGGGGGAAGCCTTTTTTGAAGCTGGTGAAGCATGATATAATTAATTATATATGTCATAAGACATTATGTTAGGCCTATTATATTTTTAACACTACATTTTTAATCTTGTGCATTTTCAGAAATTAGAAAAATATATAAAAATAGTATTTATTTCTTTATATTCTTCAAATGTGGGAGATGCTTTTTGAAATTAACTTCTCCACTTGCGTCTATCCAGGATGATGTTTCCCACGTCTTGAAGTCCATCTTGAGGTTAGCCTTCAGGATGTCTTTATGTCTGACCATGGTCCATCCTGGGATGCGAAGTCCCTAGCTTAACTGACCACCTTTGGTATTATCCATGCTAACCACAACTGATAATATGTTTGTTTATATATTTACCGGAAATACACAACTGTATTAAATAGTCACTATTTTCTAACAAATAATGTTTTGGATTGTTAAAAAATTTTAAATCAAACACTTCAGGAAAATAAAACCTTTCGAAATACAATAGAAATCACTTAATGATTCTTAACGTCATATTCAGAAATAGCCCTCTCTCACATCTTAGAAAGTTGGCCAATATTTAGCGTATCGGACTTGGGACTTCCGGGTTCAGCATTCGAATTCCGTTACCACCAAAAATAGCAATAACCAAATAAACTGAAATATTATTCCGTACTTCAGGGGCGTGGGGCGTTGTAAGAGTGAAGGTCCAGTTCCAGTAATTGAGCAAAGAAAGTGTCCAAGAGCTGGTGGTGAGTGATCTTTACTAAATTCTTGCCCTATAGTCCTTCATTTCAAAATTGAAATTTTTACCAGCATTTTTTACGTAACCAGTTTGGCGCAGATAGCCTAGTTGCTTTGCACCAATAAACGCCAAACAACCAACCAAGTTAACCAGTTTACTGCTGTCTATTCTGGAACTTACTAGATGTTGAAAATTTAGGATTATTCTCCACATTGTTACATCTGCCCTTTGATGCTCTTAGTGCGCGTACTTGTGAATCCTAAAATGTTCAAGGTGTTGTCTATGTTCGTGGGTGATATAAATTACTTGTGAATACTAGAATGTTCAAGGGGTTGTCCATGTTTGTGGGTGATACAAATACAGTTAAATATATGTATAGCTGCGTGAGAAACGTAAGGCTGCTTGCACAAGACTGGGAAAGGTATTGATCATTTGGGGCATTATGTGTTCATAGATAAGCGTCAAGTATTGGAGAATGAGGATCGTTGAATAAGTTTTTAATTATTTAATCACTTCAGTAGACTTGTGTCCGTCGCTTTAAATAATTCAAAGTATATTTTTATCTCACCCAGAAATCTAATTGAGATTACTGCACTGAGATGGTTGTAATTAGTATCTCAACCAGTAGTCTAAATGTGATTGCTACACAGAAATCGTTTTAATTAGTGTTTTATGGCAGCTGATCCTTTCAGTTACTAAATAATAGGAAAGTTGTGCTGTTATCGCGGACCTCAATACAACACCATTAACTCCAGGTCGCATAACCTTACAACTGCAAGCAGTTAAAGTCCGTAATCAAGACGGATCGTCATGTATTAGCTAGAAACAAAGTTCGAAGACCAAAATCTTCAAATTCTTGGCTACAAATTAACAACGTGTCAAAAAAACCACCAACTTTTTATGGAAATTATGTGCAAGTTTTGTAAAAATTACATTAACAATTGTGTATATATTACATGAATAGTTATGGTGCTGTTGTTGTTGTTTGATATTAAGCACAAAGCTACACAAAGTGCTATCTGTGCTCTGCCCACCACTGGTATCGAAACTCGGTTTTTAGTAGTATAAGTCTGCAGACTTATAACTGAGCTACTGGGGAGCAAACAGTTATGTATTTATTACATAAACAGTTATTTATTTATTACATGAACAATTGTGTATTTATTACATGAACAGTTATGTATTTATTACATAAACAATTATTATTTATTACATGAACAATTTTGTATTTATTAAACGAGATTTCTTTCTGCGATTATAATCACAGAAAAGTAAGGTGAATGTCATACTAGCATTAAGCGTTATTCAGTGATATAATAATGACGTATACGTTATGTGCTCTCTGCCTCCCTGGAATTAATACTTGAGTGTTTGTACATCTCGAACAATTCGACCGCTAACGTTTGATATGCTGCTATAAATGTGATGAGTAAAGACATGGAGAGCTACTTATTACGTGTCCTCAGTCTTGAAGGCTTACCTTTCCGTAGTTGAAATAGCTACTAATTTCACCCTTCTTTAAATAGTATATTTCAAAAGACTCAGGAACTCGAGCGCTGTGCTTAGTTGGCTATTCGTCTTCAGGAGTATAAAGTAAACAATGTAGGATATATCTCTATTCAGGTGTGTTCTGATAACTTTTCTAAATTTCCATTCAGTTTCTGCAACTAGATAATCACATCCGTGTTGACTGGGTGTCTCAAGGTTGTTAATACGAAGTAATCCTTTTAAGAAGGTAAAGATCACACAGAACAACCTTCGTTCTGAAGTCTCTATTTTGCTGTATGTCTTTGTACATAGACTTTTACGAAGGCACACTATTTAAACAGGTGATACACAAACCTCTACGAACTGGCTTGTGACGGTTTAAAATTGTTCGTAGCCTATTGTATGTAGCCTTATGACTTATGGGATACCGCACTAAGGCTCTGACTAATTTTAAAAATAGATCATCTGTCTATTGGCGACTGTATCTTGGTTTTCGTCTCCTGATTGTTAACTCTCTCGCTTGATTTTGGTCTTTTTTATCTTTAAAGGATTCTCCTTCACCACAGCAAGTTGAAATCAACGAAAAGTAAAAGCCGACTAGTTTCTTCATTTGTGTTTGTTTTTTCCCCTTTAATATCTGTATTTGCAAACTTTTAACAATTTTGTGCATGTTTCTGACTTCCTAAATACTTTAATTATATCAACTCTGCGTTTATCTCAAAATTCAATGTAGGTTTCTTTTTATTTATTTGTAAATACAGTTTTGAAAATTTTTGTTTCGTTAATGAACCTCTGATATATGAAATGAGGTCACATCTTAACAGTATCGATAACATTTTTGAATAGCCATACAAAATATAACACTGATTATATCCGAACTGGTGTTGGAATCAAAGTAGGGTCTTCCGATAAGACTACGGACTTACTTACGGAGTTAAGACATAAAAATCTGTATTTTTCTAAATATACAGTATGGTTTAATCTAAGTTATTTGATGATAATATTATAAAATATATTTACATAACAATTTAAAAAAATATCATAATGTTACCAGTGCGTGTTCGCACTTTGGGTCAGTGGGTGTACTATAAAAGTAATGGTGAAGTCCCACTAGTTGGTCAGGCAAGAGCAGCCGAAGAACTGTGTGTACTGAGGACTAGTTATTTTACTTTTAGTTTATCAATTGAAAATTAGGATGGCTAACCCTTGTGTAGTTTTGTGCGAAAATTATCAAATAAAATGAACGAAAAGCACTTTTAAATATGTTTCTTTTTTTTCAGGTTTTATTTTTGTAACAAATGTAATCATTCTAACTTTTCAATTTGCTCTTGATGTAATTTATAGACAGTGTCATCTAGTGGTACAAAACGTTTATTTATTATTTTTATACAGGCTGAGAAAAATACAATCAAAAACAAGTTTCAAGCTTTAATTCAAACGTGCTGCCATCTACTGGTAAAAAAGTGTTTCAAAATAATATTTGAAGAAAATATCTTTTTAGACATGAAAAACAAAGTTAAAAAATATAAAATGAGATTTTTTTTTTTTTTAGCAACCAGATGCGAATCATGAATCTTCATATTCAGAATATAGACACATTAACCATCCTACACTCCTAGTTCCATGAAGTTTCGATAAAATCCTTTAAAAAATATTTCACCTCAAATATAATAACTAATGTCATTTAGGTAACTTCATTTTCATCATTTAATTATACGAATTAACTAATCATTAAGAATAAACTAAATATTAAAAACGTTTGAAAACTTTTAAAATAATAACTGATCGAACAAATGTTTGAACAAATTCGACAAAAATATCACTATTAATCAATCATTATTTTTCAACTGATCCCCCCCCCCTCCCAGTGGTACAGCGGTAAGTCTGAATGCTTACGAGGTAAAACTCTGGTTTCAATACTCGTGGTGAGCACAGCACAGATAGCCCATTGTGTTGCTTAACAACAAAGAAATCAACTATATTAGTTGATATGTTTAATATTATCCAGTTGAACACTTTTGTATCGTAAGTACTACAATTTTTAACTAGTAAACGATATTAAACGTTATCTGCTAAAGCGTAATTACAGTGTATTTTATTTTCTGTAATTTTTATGCCTTTTTTTATCTTAGAATTAGTGTCTGAGTTTGTTCAATTTAATTTTACCACAAATCTCATACAGGTCCACTTTTTATCTTAGCTTGGAAAGCAAAAGGCCAACAGTGATTATTCTTGGTAAGTAGTTCCTGATCATATGATTGATTTATTATGATTAAGTCCATTTTTAGTCTGTTTTTTTTCTTTTGTTTGGTTGGTTGGTTTTTAAGCACAAACCTACACAATTTGTGTTATGCCCACCACGAATATCGAAACCCGGTTTATAGCGTTAAAAGTTTTCAGACTTACCCTGAGCCACTGGGGTCGCAGATTTAGCCTCAACAGAACGGCCACTATGCTTTCTCTGTCTTGGTCAAAATGTAATGACCAAAATCATAGAAAAAATATTTGCTGCAAAACCAACAAAGATTCACATTAACACACAACGTTTTGCTTTACAAGCATTTTGATATTTGTATTAACGCACGAACGTTTCGCTTTACAATTATTTTGGTATCTGTATTAACAAATAACGTTTCGACTTATTGTTCCGTCGGTATTTATATTAATACTTAAACTGTATCAGTAGTTTTAGTCGTCTTAATACATACACATATTTCATGTAAGTTTTCAGCATTTAATTGCTAAAAACTGTCCTTGCTACAGAAATATTTAGGTTATTAAAATGCTTACTAAGAGATTAATAGTATATAAATACACAGGAGCTCAGCTTGCTGGTGATGATTCTTCTTTTTGAATTTGAATTTTAAAATCATTTCAAATAATGTAATATTCGGTATCAGTATTTATTACCTTTTATCAGTTATTCTTTAAGCGTGCATTTTTCAAGCCGTTTCCAAAGAAGGTTTAATGTTCAGTAGCGTATATATTTGATTCAGTTTTTTATTCATTCACCATTCGCTAAACCACCAGCATCCAAAACGATTAATTTTTTACCCCTTTGAACTAGTTAATAATAAACTATATAACTTTTTCAATAAAGTCATTGTCTGTCTAGTTACTGCTTTAGGTGTCGCTAATGGTCTCTCCTCTGTCTACTACTATGTGTGGACCTTTTGTACATGAACTAGAACGACATACATAATCTCATGCTGGTTATAAACCCCCTAAACGACAGAGATACGTGGAAAACTGGAGTTCCTCAAACAGCTAAACATGGCGTCAATTCACTTTCCGACCAGAAGATAAGAAACATCTGCCTTTATTTTTTTGACATTTCTGGGACAAAAGATGGACATCATCTTATCACAAAACAACATTTACATTATCAAGTGTTACTATACAATAACAATACAATATACACCCTAATGACTAAATAAGTAACTATTATATCCACCGTATGGAGTCGTTTTATCAGAATTAACAGGAGCAGTGATATGTCCGAATGTATACCATGCTATGATGGTACTCTTTAAAGGTGGCTCGTATCTTATCGACAGTATAATCCACATTCCAAATAAATCTTAATCCCTTTGTTACAAAGAAAGTGTCTAAGAAGCTTAGCACA
The DNA here is from genome assembly GCF_000517525.1 of Limulus polyphemus. Taxonomy (NCBI): domain Eukaryota; kingdom Metazoa; phylum Arthropoda; class Merostomata; order Xiphosura; family Limulidae; genus Limulus; species Limulus polyphemus. The sequence goes on along the minus strand of NW_013667016.1, from coordinate 31,547 downwards.
TCACGTCTCCCTTCGTAAGCCTTGCCTGTAAAAGTGCTTCGAGCGGCATCTGTTATTCAAAATGGCTACAAATTATTTTGACAAATAAATAGATTAAATACACTTCTCCTTACGTCTTACACTTTGTATTACTTACATACAATACAAAGAATTTTGTTTGATTTTATTTTTATTTTCAAGATCAGTTTTCTGTGCTAGAATTAAATTTCAAATAAAAGATATCAACAATGAGTGGTAAAATAGCGAATATTTTGTGACTAAACCTATCCTGCGTGTACATGGTTATTGCATATTGTTGAAGAGAACTTATATTAAGCGACTAAAACATATATTTTGATATTTATATCAAAGTAAAAAGATTCTAAGATCTGGTAAAAACCTTTTATTATTGTTGGAAAAATAGAAGTTAGGTTACAATGAAAAATAAAAAACAGGTACAATTTTCTTTTAAAATCGTTGTCTAAAATAACAAAAACGAATATTTTTTTCGTCGAAAAATTGTTTGCAGAATGATTATTAAACTTTGAAAGCCTGCTCGCTTGTTTAACATGGGGTTTGTAGTGATAATATCGTATTAATATCTTTATAATCATTATTTCTATTCTAAGTTGTTCCCCTACAATCGTATTTATACTATTGTTAAAAGAACAGTGACAAAACAATCTTTACAAAACAGCGAAACTAATATTATTAATCCGGCTGTTACTAATAATATCTGTGATTTCGAGTCGTTTGTAGCTAACAATATTGTTACTAGCAAGATTTGTGTGATTTCGAGTCGTTTGTAGTTAACAATATTGTTACTAACAAGATTTATGTGATTTCGAGTCGTTTGTAGTTAACAATATTGTTATTAACAAGATTTATGTGATTTTGAGTCGTTTGTAACTAAAAATATTGTTACTAACAATATTTCTATTCTGTTTATATGTTAAACATGCTAGCCATAGTTTATATAATCTGTTTCACTGTTATTATGACTTCAAGTGTTGACACGTGATTAATCTTAATCTTTACTTTATAAATAGAATCGTTTAAATATTTGTTTAAAGAATTTTGTGCTCAGAAATATGTATACACATATATATACATGCATGTGTGTGTGTGTATGTGTGTATCAAGTAATAATTTGTGATTGATTATGAATATGAAAATAGGCTAACTTTTCCCAAACACAGTGAAATATGACGCTAGCAGGAATAAAGATAACATACTATGCCAAAAAAATGTCTACTGAACTTAAAGATATCTACTGTAACATAACCAATATATATATAAATGTTTTAATATCACTTGATTTACATTAGTGTTCATTTACCAAGGTGGTTCTTTGTATCTTTTTTCTTACTCTTTTACAAACAAAAAACAAAAACATGTTATACATCTAATCTCTTGGAATCCAGGTTATTTACCATTTTTCTGTCTATTATGACTAAAAACCAGCAATATAAATCATACATATCATAAAACACTAGATGCGACACGCCCTAACTAAGTATATATATATATATCAAAACACTTCAGCATAGCCGCCATATTGGCGCAGTCAACTTCAATGTTACAACTGGCCGATTCACGATTTTTGGAAATTAAGATTTATAATATTTCTTTGTTAATAATATTGTACCACGAATAATTATATTTAGGTTAGAAATAAACACACATGACCATGAATCAAGTTGTTTATATTAATTTGGAAAATTCTGAACATCAAATAGAAGCCACTGTAAACTTTTGTTTCCTATGCCCTCCACGGGTATCGAAACCCGGTTTTTAGCGTTATAAGCCTCCAGACTTACAGCTGAGCACTGAGAGGCTTGTAAACGCTTAATTTATGCAAAGTCATTTTTTTAACTGTTTAAAGAAATAAAACGCATGAGCTTTTGGTAACGGTACAATTTAATGTAAATTTACACGCAAAAAGTTTACAACATACTCGAAATTTTTATACCATCTTATATGACTTATTCATAAAATTACACACATTACAGTTACAGATTCAATTATTAAATTAACATTCTGTTACGAAAGCGGAAGTCACGTGACACTGGTAACACGTAATGCGTTCTAGAAAGATCGGGGAACATCACAAATAATCCAGTATTTGCTAGGCGCCCTCTGTTCTTGTATATAAGTGCTCCAGACAATTAATCGGGATGATATAGCGGACAGAGAGATTGAAGATATAGACAGAAAATTAACAAACGAACACAGAGACGTAACAATACTAAAAATTATTGACACAAAATCATGCTATTTTTACATCTCATAAAACAACTAACTGAAACAGAACTTTCTACGAAAAGGATCAAAGGTTGTATTAGTTCGATTCCGTCCACGTTCTCGTTAACAAGGATATCACAGGACCCTACCAAGGCTGACACCAAATAAGTCATTATCTGCCAATAAACTTAGACCTAACGTTATAAACATCAAATAAGTCATTATCAGTTAATAAACTTAGGCCTGATGTTATAAACACCAAATAATTTATTATCTGCCAATAAACTTAGGCCTAACGTTATAAACACCAAAGAAGTTGTTATCTTTCAATAAACCTAGGCCTAACATTATAAATTACATCTGTAGTTAGCCAAGGTTAGTCAAGAAGCAGGGTATCGTCCCTTTTTTCAAAAGAATCTCGGGATAATCTAATACACATTTTTACCTTTTCACTTTACTACAAAAATGCCATAAAACACTCATTAACATTAATAAAAAGCTTTCTCTTGTGAAACGTGATTCAATATGTCTAGGCCTATAAGTTTCACCTAAACAACTGAGTGTTGAACAATGATGTGGCATTTTAATTTTTTTATAATCGACATAATGCTGTTCTCAATTACTTTAAATGACTTAGCAGTGGAAGCTTGACTGTACCAATATGGCGGCTTGGCTGAGAACTTATGTCGCATTTAGTGTTTTATAATAGTGGTTCAAGTTGTATCCAACAAAATTGAAATAGAATTGAATATATCTTCTAATTGCATGGATAAGATCACTAGACTAGGGTGGAATAAAATAAAAATAAATGGTCAAACATAGCTTTAAATATATAAGTTAGGACTGCAGATTATAGTATAAAATTATTGTTTATAATAGAAAATAAAAAATATTAGCGTATGAGACACAGTTGACAAACTTCCCGATAGAGGACTCTTCTACTACAATATAGTCAAATTAATAATTATAACGTTTTTGAAGCTGATGAAAAAAGGACCATCATTTATATTTAAAACATTCTTACTTCGCCGTGAGGCAAAAACTGGAACTGAGGTATATTAATAAAATGTAAATGAAAAGAAAATTTAAAAATTTAAATCTACACAAATATGCAAAAGTTGGTATTACAAATCGACATTTCTATTCTGTCCGTAATATCTTTTATAAAAAAAAAAATTGAAAAATCAATTATTAATAATCTCATGATGTAAATAAAGTTTGTGTTATTTAAGTAAGATTGGATCTGTTGTTCTTCGTGCTGTTATTTTTCTATCTTGATCTCCCCCCCCCCCTCCTCAATGGCTCAGCAGTAAGTCTGAAGGCTTATAACCCTAAAAAACTGGGATTCGGTGCAGGTGGTGGGCACAGTACAGATAGCCCATTGTGCAACTTCATGCTCAACCACAAACAATAGGTTTTGTTGTTTTTTTACCCGATGGCACTATTGGATTTGAAATGTTCGAGAGCAGCGATCCCAACTAATTTCTGTGCTGAGTGAAACCTTCAAAGTTCGATCAGATGAAGGATCTAAAACAGTTTTTCACCTGCACGATCCAGACGTAAATCAAGCCTAACTTACTTTGTCGAAATCTACCTTAAAGTAAGATTATTTCTGAGTATCGTTTAAAACATATAATACTCATCTTTTTTTCTTAGTTCTGTGATCTAGAACAAGAAAATATATTAAAATGTAGCAATTTCTATAAATATTACGTCAGCATTAAATATTCTCTGTTTGTTATTTTATCGTGTATTTTGAGATTACATTCATATCGTGTTAACGTATTGAGAAAAAGTGAAACGAAAGAAACGGATTTATTGTACGAACACGATAGGTATGCGAAGTAACACATTTTACAATATCCATAAATATTCCAATTAAATATCCGCATTGAAAATAGTAGTATTAAACCAAATTCAAATGTAGTCAAATTACACGAGATGGAATCTATTGCAGATGGTACTAAAATATGGCTGTCTTGGAGAATTCCATGTAACCTTTTCCTAAGCTGTAAAATCGAAAACAATAAATAACCCGCGTGTCCAGCAGTTAAACAGCATAGAACATTTCTAAGAAAATTATGACTCTGCTTAATTGTGTTAACATAAGTTAATTTATTAGACAGTGCCATTAAGAATACTTGCTAATTGAAACTCGGAAGATTCTGTATTATCAAATATGTGATCTAAGCGACTGTAGATAACGTTGCGTGATTAGTGACTGAAAATTCAGAGAGGCTTATGTATATATATATATATATATACTAGGTTTCAGAGAGGCTTATATATATATATATATAGTT
>NW_013667016.1:9786-26021 GCF_000517525.1 Limulus polyphemus | reverse complement strand
TAAGAACTGTCTCATGTGGGCTCATCTGGTAAATAGCTAACGCCGTTGATCTTGATAAACGGACGAAAAAAAAAAAGGAAGAAGTTAGCGTGTGGTAAGATTAACTGGACGCTAGGAGGCACCGGATAAGATCTCTCAACCTCATATATATAATAAAACTTAAATTTTTATATTAATTACGTAAAGACGATTGTAAAAAAAAGCAATGTTGTTTGGGAACTACAGTGGCAAGTTTGTAGTATTGAGTTCAGTATAATGTCATATTGTGTTTGTTTGTTTCGGATATTCGCGCAAAACTACTCAAGGGATATCTCCGTCCATAATTTTGAATTTATAGAGTCCAGTGCCAACACTTGGGCTACTCTTGTCTAACTGAATAGTAGGATTTTGCATTCACTCTTATAACGTTCTCAATACCACAGACTGCAGATCACTATTTTTATTTATTTCTTTATTGCTATTTTTAGCATTGATTGAATGCGAATGCTGAACCTAAAAATCGATTATCCAACACGCTAAATATTGGCCCAATAATATCAGTATAATCATTACTTGGGAAAACCAGAAATCTCGAGATTTTCAACTAGCAAAGGCTCTGTAGTTATGTCACTTTTTATACCTGGATTGGCCTTCATCCCGGTGTCTCAGCCGTAAGACTGAGGGTTTATAACTAAAACAAATCGGTTTCGATACTGGCGGTGGGCAGAGCATAGATAGCCCATGGTATAAATTTCGACTTAACAACAAAGAAACAAATAAGATACCTTGATTTATCAAAAAATTGTTTCTTGGTCTTAGATTTCCTCAAGAATAGTGAAGTATCCACAAAATACTTTAGAAGATATGGTGAACAACAGGGGTTTCCAAACTTTCTCAGCACAAGGCCACCCTGAATGAGGGTCCCACAGCCACCATGAATATTTCGTATCCTGAATGACGTCCCCACACATTTAATTTATACATACCGAGTACCAGTATTATGTATTTTGTGTATTTGCTACTCCCCCCCTCCCCCCGACACTTTTCTGTGGCCCTCTGAGGACCTCAGTCTCCAGTTTGGGAACCCCTGGTCTACAGCTCCGAGATACTAACTAGATGACATAAAGCGTGGGTAAGGTAACAAACTATAATTAAGCCTCTTCTTGGGTAAATTATCAAACAAATTAAGAAAAGTAAAAAATAATTTCCGATTTCCATGTTGTTTTAATCTAAAAAGGATCATATTTGGAACTCCAAGCCAATAACTTCAACTTCCAGGTTGTGTCATCAGCACTTCCAAAAAGCTTTTTTCCTCTAAAGCTAGTTACTTAAAAAAAAATAATTTTACTTATTTCAGTCGCTATAGTTTGTTGCATACTTTTGTGATTTAAGTTCTCGATAATATTTTGCAAACCCACAAAAAGAACTTTCATGAATGTCAATTATAATGTCGTGCATGTCGTAAGAGCAATCGTTCACAGGAGATAGATCTTTAGCCTAAATGATTATTTTATGGTTATATCGAAATCAATCATCTTAATTCCATAGAGAAATTATCAAAACTTTTGTGTGAAAAGTAATTATGTTTTAAGTTTAAAAAAATAATACGTTTGTTAAGCGAAATCTGTATTTCTTAAATTTAACAGTAATGTTTTTGAAGTAATTTATTTTAATAGAATTGCAAGTCCATAGTTAATATAAAAACTTTAAAAAATAATAATAAACTCGACTGTTTCCTTACAATAATAGTAAATGAATTTCTCTCACATTTTTCGGCCCCTCCCCAGTGGAACAGCGGTATGTCTGCGGACTTACAACACTAGAAACCGTGTTTCGATACCCGTGGTGAGCAGAACACAGATAGCCCATTGTGTAGCTTTGTGCATAGCTACAAACAAAGGAACTCACATTTTTCGCGTTCTTGGCTTACAATGCCATCTGTTGTTAATTTTAGAAACATTATTTTCCTTTTATGAAGTTTGTTTTAATTAGAAATATTAAGAGTACGTATTTGTAAGGGTTGAGTTGAAAAATCCTAGAGTTATGCAAAGACTAACTCGCAGATAGAGGAGCGAAACATTAAAATACTTTAAATTCATTCACCAAACAATACCTGATGGTAGAGATAAAATAAAAAATCGTAAAACAATCGAAGTACTTAGAAGGGTTTAAATGTCATCACAGAATCATACCACGATTTACAATACACAATAGTACTAAAGCTCCACCACATCAACGTGATATTTGTTAATTTCACAATCTCACACACATTACACGTTTAACAAAACTATCAGAATACTTGTGTCATACTTGTAATTTATCAAATTACAAACAAAAAATTAATAAACACAGAGAACTAATCACACTTTATAAGAACGATTTGCACTTGCTGAAGCAGTAGCGTGGCACCAGAGGGCGAAATGTTCAGTACATTTGGTTTACCCTGAATTCCTGACTATTCGACGGCGCAATTCTATTCTGGATGGATTCTATGTCAAGACTAAAGCTAAATTACTTAATATTTCGTAGAAAAGAGAGTTTAATGTTCTCAGTGGAAATGAAAATGTTTGCAAATCAGTGAATTAGAGCAGGAAAAACTCTGAATCCTAACCCAATCGAAGCTATACTCTCATCCACAAAGGTGAAGGTATGGGTACGATCTGAAATCTCATGCCAAACCAATCAATTTTTTACAAATTATATTATTACAGTTAAACAAAATATAATAAATGAAGATATGAAGCAGACGAAGACTCACAAGTAAAATATTCACAAGCTTTTAACCACAATACAAAATCAGCGGTTGTTTTTGTGAGAAACCTGAAACCACAGCAATCTCTTTCGAATGCATTATTGTGGCTTCGGTCTGCTTAAATGTAGAAAATTTAATAAGGGTTTGTGGTCTAACACTAACAGAAACTTGTTACAATGGAAAATTTAATAAGGGTTTATGGTCTGACAAAAACTTGTTACAATGGAAAATTTAATAAGGGTTTGCGGTCTAACACTCACAGAAACGTGTTACAATGGAAAATTTAATAAGGGTTTGTGGTCTAACACTCACAGAAACGTGTTACAATGGAAAATTAAATAAGGGTTTGTGGTCTGACAGAAACTTGTTACAATGGAAAATGAGGTGATGGGCAATAGCGCGTAATCATGGTTATTGGAATATGTACGAACTCGCCATCTTGTGTCTGGTGGGTTTAATGCTAAAATTCTTGGTCCGATTCCAGTGTTGGGCAGAGCTCAAATAGGCCATTGTGTCGCTTTGCGCTTTACTACAAAGAAACCAGCCCCTCAGTAGCACAGCGGTATGTTTGTGGACTTAGAACGCTAGAAACCTGGTTTCGATACCAGTGGTAGGCAGACCACAGATATTGTGTAGCTTTGTGCTTAACTTCAGGCAAACAAACAAACCAAAATATAACAATTAGAATGAATATGATCGCCCCCTCTGGTGAGTCAGCACTTTGGCTTCCAACGCTAAAAATCTGGGTCTGGTACCCGTGGTAAAGATCGGCCATTGTGTAGCTATGTGCTTTACGACAAACTGAGCGTATCCCATAGTGGAGGAATTAGTTTCAAGAACAGCATGGGACTGGAGCCTCGTTCTTGCAATATGGGATCAAATCTCCAAATACAATCTGTTTATTTATTATCATGAGCATCAAAATAAATAGTTGTAGTTTAGTTTAATTTACAGCAAACAGTTGTAGTTTAGTTAAATTTACAGCAAACAGTTGTAGTTTAGTTAAATTTACAGTAAATATTTGTGGTCTAGTTTAATTAACAGTAAATAGTTGTGGTCTAGTTTAATTTACAGTAAATAGTTGTAGTTTAGTTTAAGTTACAGTAAATGGTTGTAGTTTAGTTTAATTTTCCACATCCAATTTACTGCGATGTAGTTAAAATTGATTAATTCTTGGGTGTAATACATAAAACATTTTTATTTTTCTCCAATTTAATTCATACATCAATCAGAAAATAAAAAATAAATGCGGGTTTCTATCCACTCCAGATGTGAAACGTCTTGCTCACCACGTGGCGAACTGGTCAATTATCCTCGAGTATTTTTGAGCACTACTGGTCAAGTCAATTCTTAAAATACTTTCCAACTTAAAACAGAAAAAAACTTATAAAGACACCGTAACTTTGATGTGTCACGTGACAACTTCGTAAAGAATGGATAGTACAGCATATAATTCGATTACGAAAGATGATGTCGTCCGACTTTGGCCATTTCCTTTGTGTCCCCCTACTGTTAAAATATTGAAATAGATTAAATAACAATAATTAATGTACATTTGAGGAGGTAACAGTCAGTGATGGAAAACAAAATTTTATATAAACCTTAAACTACCTTTAATGAATAATACAAACGGATGATATTTCAGTCACACATTACATTTGAAAATTCTCAAAATTTGAATCATATAAATATTTAAAAATAAAGTAAAACTTCGGTTTCCCGTTTTCTTTGTATTTCCGTTTATGAAATAAGAATGAATAGGAGAGTTTATTAGATTCTCTATAAGGCACACTGTAAATCTGTCACCTGTAAACACGGACACTGAGGAGGAATGGCTGGGACCACAAGTCTGTCATCTATAAACACAGACACTGAGCAGGGATGGTTGACACCACGAGTCTGTCATCTGTAAACACGGACACAGAATGAGTAGAAACTGCTGAAACCACGAGTCTGTCATCTGTAAACACGGACACAGAATGAGCAGGAACGGCTGAAACCACAAGTCTGTCATCTGTAAACACAGACACTGAGCAGGAACGGCTTAAACCACGAGTCTGTCATCTGTAAACACGAACACAGAATGAGCAGAAATGGTTGAGACCACAAGTCTGTCATCTGTAAACACAGACACTGAATAGGAATGGTTGAGACCTCAAGTTTGTCATCTGTAAACAAAGAGACTGAGTAGGAATGGTTGAGACCCCAAGCCTGTCATCTGTACACACGGACAGAGAGTAGGAATGGTTGACACCACAAGTCTGTCATCTGTAAACACGGACGCAGAATAAGCAGGAATGGTTGACACCACAAGTCTTTAATTTGTTTTAAATGTTTCTATTCAAGTGGACTAGGAAAATACATGAGGTTTAAATGTTAACACCCAACTGGATTGTGAGTATAGGATAAGTTTTAAATATTTACACCATAATGGATTATGAGCATAGTATAAGTTTTAAATGTTAACACTCAACTGGACTCTGAGTATCGGAGAAGTTTTAAATGTCTACATCTAGCTGGATTGTGATTATAAGTTTTAAACTGGATTGTGAGAATAGTTTAAATTTTAAACTGGATTGTGAGTATATGATAAGTTTTAAACTGGATTGTGAGTACAACATAGATATTAAATGTGATCATGAAAGCTTGTGATCATGAATTTATTACTTCAATTTTACGTATAAGTACATTTTATTGATCCCGAATTTAAAATGGTAATTAAAATTTACGGTCAAAAATAATTAATTTAAATCGATTCATCTTGCATATTTAAGTCGGTGATATAACTTGTTAACAACATGTACAATGAGGAAAAAAAAAGAAATTAATTTCCTAACACTTCCGCAATGACGTTAATTCGCTGTAGAAACTGACGACTCCACAGATAAAAGTTATGCATTTCGCATTATACATGGGTTATTATTAGTAGAACCAAGAGTCACGGTGAAACTGTATATTAGTAATATGATAGAGGAAATTAGATAATTTCTGTTCTATAATTCAACCAGCATATTTACGAATTAACTATCTGGCTTTGTTCGCATGAAATTAAAGTTCCCATTATCAAATCAGCATCCATGTGCATGCATTCCTCTCCTCAGTCAACTTTTCAGAAACTGGTAGACCTATTTTGACTAATTTACGTTTCGCTAACGATGACATTTCGACATCAAGTACTTTTGAAGTGAGATCCCAAGAACCGTCCTTTGAAACCGTTATAGCTAAAACTCTTTCAAAATTATTCAACTGGTTTGTAAGCAAGTATAAATATAATTTATAATTCAATAACACCAAAAACAATGGTTCAAATTGAGGAACGAATAGCAGGTGAGTGGATGGACAGAGTGAGAATAAAACATAGAATAATATTACATAACTCATTTCCAAAAATCATAATAAATATATAAAATTTCACTCTAATAATCACAAACTAAAATTATCTTTTAGGAATTTACCACGAGGCAATCCTCCCTCTCTGGGATTGTTATTAAAGTAACAGTGCAAACAAAATAACACTTCCAGAGAGGAGGGGAAGAAGTCTACGCTAAACCTGACCCTCCCTGGTCCAGAACATAGACCGAATCCCGATGAAGGTGATGAATTGATGAACCAGGATGCATTAGCATTGTTATACAAAATTCATCTCTTTGTGTGTGTGTGAAGAACCAATAGAGCTTTGCTATATCCTAGTCTAAAATAACTCAACAAGACTTCATCATTTTTCTGCCGTTACTCCTAAGAGTAATGAAACAGGAAGAAATGAAAGTAACTTGCACTATTTATTTATGTTACATCTTCCTAAAAAAAAGATGTTGAGTTTCAAGCAGCTTTGGAAAGAAACAAACTCGAAATTATTTCGTAATTTTATACGAACGTGCTTAACGTAAACCTTGTGGACATGTTATTTTTAAGGATTGCCTCCTGGTGAATTTCTAAAAGATAATTTTATTTTGTGATTATTAGAGTGATATTTTATTTATTTATTCTGATTTTGTGAAGTAAGTTATGTAATATTACTCTATGTTTTATTACCATCTTACTCTATTTGTCTCTCACTCCGTCCGTCCACTCACCTGCTCTTCGTTCTTAAATTTGAACCATTGTTTCACGAAAAGTAACACACCTACCCAATGTTTGAACTGGTTCCTTCGACTTGCTGCTCTGACTTCTTCGAACGCTCGGTACCTCGTCGAACAGCGGGGAGTTTTCTTCTAACAGGAAAATTACAAGAACAATCGTCACAAATTACCTCGTACCTCAAGCTCACACTACATACTGAATGTTTTTTTTTTTTTTACTCGAACCCTCTAATTTTAGTATATGACATCAGGGATGTAAGTGTTCTAAATGATACAAAAAAACACAACCACACAATACATTGTAATGGGTTACAATTAGAAATATTAATATATTAACCTATTTTGTTTCACCGAATGAAAACACTATAATTATTTAGGTATTTATCCTTCGACAGAAGTCAGAAAATAGGACTAGAAAAAAGGAAGACGTGGGGACATTTCAGAATAGAAATCACTACTAATTTGTTTCCACAGTTGGATACAGTAGTAGTGCTTAAGTCTATTGTGAGTAATAACTTACAGCCAATAGCTGTCCACATAGTTGCAAAATGAACTGGTAGCCAATAATCATATTAGAGTACTGTAATGAGGGTTAACATGAGTACTCTACAATTCTGTAAGTTACATTCTTAGTTTAGATATGATACAGTAATGTTATTCTTCTCATTATGTAGTTAACCTGCACACATAAAGTAGAAATAACAGCTAAATGTATAAATTAGCTGTTTGAATAACATCACTATCAGTGCACATAAAGTTGATGGAACAATGCGTTGTCAATGCAAGAAATACTGTTTGTTGTACTGGAGTGTGAGGATCCCAGAAACACAAGAATGAAGTTGTCTGCCTGAGTAAATAAGGTGTGAGAGCTTCATGTAATTAAACATTATTCGTGAAAAAGTATTAAATACTAAGTGTTTTACCTGTAATGCATTTTTGTTGGCATGAATAAATAATTTTGGAGATAAGGAAGATGATACTTATTTATTTTTGAAGCTTTTCTCTAAAGGTACAGAGGTTTGATAAATTGAATTAACACCAGGTGTAAATTTGTATAAAAACTGATAATTTGCAACTTTTACAAATCCAAAATAAATAGAGCCAAAACGTGAGTTTTCCTCATTTTCTAGGCTTTTAAAAACTTTATATGTTTGTTTTTTTCCTACATACATATAAGTTTGTAATCCAATAGAGTAGGTCCAAATTTAATTAACAATGGAGCTTTTCACCATCCATCATTTCGAAACACGTAATAATTTTTATGTAAAAATCTACTAATTTAAAGAAAAAATGCAAAAACGTGCTTCAAATATCTAAGAATTAAACAAACTTTGTAGCAAACAACACTTACTTGCCAGATTTTATAATATAAGACTAGCAAGTATCTTATTTTTTTTATTCATAAACTGAATCCATCAACTATAGATTGAAACAATGCCATATTTTGCTTCTTCATTTTCAGACTTTTCTGAAAAATCAGATTTTGATAATCTGGACATTTTGATTCAGCACACCCAAATAAGTAATGTAGACATTTCGATTCAGCACACCCAAATAAGTAATGTAGACATTTTGATTCAGCACACCCAAATAAGTAATGTAGACATTTCGATTCAGCACATCCAAATAAGCTTTAAAATATGAATACCAATTTTCACCCAATAATATCCTTACCTGTTATGGTTTCTGACTTCTGCACTGGCAGACAACGGATTTATTGACTTGTAAATATGATGACGGGTTTGATACTGGCAGACAACGGATTTATTGACTGGTTAACACTATAGTGGATTGGATATTGACAGATAAGGGATTTTTTTTACTGGTTAACACTATAGTGGATTTGAAACTGGCAGACAACGGATTTTTTGACTGGTTAGCACAATAGTGGATTGGATATTGACAGACAACTGATTTTTTGACTGGTTAACACTATGGTGGATTTGATATTGGCATACATTGTGATTGTCTTCGTACGCTACAAATAGATTATCAGTTTAAAATGCCAAGAGAAACGAGCTGAGACTTGTAATAAAAAATGAGGAATTCTTTGTTCTTACATTAAGTATCTTTATTATTAACATGGTTAGAGAAAATATGTTGACAAGACCAGGATTGTATATGTATAAAATTTCTATTATACGTTTTACTAGTTTAGAAGACAAGCTTGAAAAAGTATACCATCGAAAGTCCGACAGAGACTTATAAAAAAAGGTGGTCCCGCAAAGTAAGCTGTGATTTCATGATAAATTATTACCTTTCTGCTACCATGGTAATAAAATATAATATCTATACTACCATATGTATATATACATCTTGATTTTTCTCGTTTTTGGAGTGGCACATTCACTAAATCAATTAATCTAGACAGCCACTCGACGTCTCCCTTATGATGGTGTCATTTTCTTATTATTATGGATCGAAAATACAAAAAGGCCAGCCTTTCATTATTATTAAAAATACCTATTGATGATTTTTTACACGATGTTTTTTCATGTTCTCATTTATTAGGGATGAAAATTTGAAGTTGATTTAAGAGTCACTTTAGTTTTTGGCGTTATTACGTAGCCAAGTAGATTTTATTAACTCCAAATGATCAATGTTTCTATTATTAAGGGGTCAGTCTTTCTTTTGAGAACTTAATTAATTAAAGCTTCGCCGTCCGAGGACTTTTTTATGTCGAAGAAAATCCTAACTTATCATTATCAGATTAAAATAACAATTTTATTATCAGAATTAAATTACGTTTTATAATATATTTTTAAAACTATATTACCTCATCAGCAGAATTGATCATTTATTAGTCCTGTTCCATAAAAAAAAAAAGTGGAAAATATTTTATATGATTGTGTCTAGAAAAATCGTCATTATTTTTTTGTTTAGTTTTAGAGCAAATCATACTGGGTTATCTGCTGTGTCCACTGCGGGGAATCCAATCCCGGATTTTAGCATTATATGTCCGTAGACTTACCGCTGTCCCACCGGGGGGACAAATCATCATTGAAAACGAATTTATTTGTTGTTCATTAATATTAATTTTTTTTTCCAAACCTCTTCCCCTAAAACAAACACTCAAAAATATTATATACAAATTAAATCTATCGGTATGTGAAAAGTTAAATCTATGGTTTTGATTAGTGTAGGAATTCGTAAGAGTGTAGCCTTAGTTTCTGTTACAACTTATATTATACTACTTATTTTTATACTTCCTTTAAGACGTTACACCCTCCTGTGTTACCGATCTTAGACAAGTTTGACAAGGTAAACTCCAGTGAGACAAAACTGACTTACTTGACATAACTTTGGTAAAATCATTCAACTATAACCCCATTTTATTACGTTTAGTCCAAAAAGTCATTATGATTTTTATATGTAAAAAGTGTAAATTTTTATCTACGTTTATATTCTCTCTAAGGACTATGTCCATCTAGGGCGTTCGTGATCGTGGTCATCTACTGATCCTTGTCTCCCGTTGCTCTCATTATTTCTATCGTAATAATTCTTAGTTCCTTGACAAATGTTGATAGCAGCATTTGTCGTTGTCTTCCTTTACTATCTTTCCTGGGATTTGTCCTGTCATAAAGATGTTTTCAATACCTCCTTTTCTCATGAAATGTCCTATAAAACTCCGTTGTCTCTTTGTTAAATTTTCACACAACATTCGTTTTGTCTTGGCCTTCTTTAGAATGACTTCATTACTAGTATGTGTGTTCCATGATATTTTAAACGTTCGTCTTAGGAACAATATTTCAACTGCATCGATGTGTTTCTTCATTGTTGGTGATATTGTCCAACATTCGCAATCATAAAGAAGGATTGGATGAACATAACACTGTATAACTCCCAGTCGTGTTTCAGTTGTCAGTTTATGAATATGGTCTTCATTTTCAAGAAGGATTGGATGAACATAACACTGTATAACTCCCAGTCGTGTTTCAGTTGTCAGTTTATGAATATGGTCTTCATTTTCAAGAAGGATTGGATGAACATAACACTGTATAACTCCCAGTCGTGTTTCAGTTGTCAGTTTATGAATATGGTCTTCACTTTCAAGAAGGATTGGATGAACATAACACTGTAGAACTCCCAGTCGTGTTTCAATTGTCAGTTTGTTGTTGGTGAACATGATTTTCATCTTTAAGAAGGATTGGATGAACATAACACTGTAGAACTCCCAGTCGTATTTCAATTGTCAGTTTGTTGTTGGTGAACATGGTCTTCATCTTTAAGAAGGATTGGATGAACATAACACTGTAGAACTCCCAGTCAGTTGTCAGTTTATGAACATGTTCTTCATTTTCAAGAAGGATTGGATGAACATAACATTGTAGAACTCCCAGTCATGTTTCAATTGTCAGTTTGTTTTAGTACGAATCTCTACAGTAAGCTATCTGCTCTGTGTGCCCCGCGGCGATAAACTCTTTGAACTTTACTTGTGTATTAGCTGTTATATTGAAGTATGGATGAGCCCAGTTTTAGGCTCTTTTTAAGTTTTGGGTTCTAGTAGTTAGTGGTTTTACTGTGATATTTTCTACAGGCCTGTTACCGTATAAAGATAATTACACGTCTTACTATAATGCTTTATACGGACTTGTTACCATATAAAGATCATTACACGTCTTACTGTAATGTTTTCTACGGACCTGTTTCCATATAAAGATCATTACACGTCTTATTGTAATGCTTTCTACGGACCTGTTACCATATAAATATCGTGCCCTTTATGTTACACATGGAACACCACCTGAGTCCTTTATGTTACACAACAAACACCGCCTGAGTAATTATGTTACACACTGACCAACAACTTAGTTCTTTACGTTACACCTTATGAGTATTGTACGTAGATTCGCCTATGGTTACAGTTGTTAGAGAC
The DNA here is from genome assembly GCF_000517525.1 of Limulus polyphemus. Lineage (NCBI taxonomy): Eukaryota > Metazoa > Arthropoda > Merostomata > Xiphosura > Limulidae > Limulus > Limulus polyphemus. Next base: position 14,335 of record NW_013667016.1, on the reverse strand, counting down.
TATAAAATAAAATTGATGTGAATTCATTTATGAAGTTTCTGACAACGTTGCATATGATTTCATCTTGGAGCATGTGAAACCCTAGAAAGTGTGAATCCAACGCACGTTTTATGTGTTTATGTGTAATAAAGCACAGTTGGAACCGAGCTAAGTCTTATTACGTATATAAGAAGACTGGTAAATGCCGTTAAACACTAAAACCACAGAAGAAGACTAGAATATGATATACAATTGTACATATCCTTAACTAATGCTTCTTGCTTCTAAGACACAAAGTTTACCATTAAAGTAAAGTTATCTGAGTCTTCTCTTGTTATTTTGTGGACATTAATCCATTTGCTACGACTAGTTGTGATTCACATGTAAACATTGTCTATGTCAGCGTTTGAAACTATGTTTTGGTATATTTATCTTACTGTGTTTTGGTATATTTATCTTACTGTGTTTTGGTATATTTATGTTATTATGTTTTGATATAGTTATGATACTATGTTTGGTATAATTATGTTACTATGTTTTAGTATATCTTTGTTACTATATTTTGGTATAAACACCACTTGAGTCTCTTATCTTACACATCGAACATCGCCTGAGTCCTTTGTGTTACACATCGAGCACCAGCTGAGTCATTTGTGTTACACACCGAACACCACCTGAGTCATTTGTGTTACACATTGAACACCGCCTGGGTCTTTTGTTTTACATGTCGAACACCGCCTGAGTCATTTGTGTTACACATTGAACACCGCTTGAGTAATTGGGGTTACACATCGAACATCACCTGAGTCATTTGTGTTACACATCGAACACCACCTGGGTCTTTTGTGTTACACATCGAACACCACCTGAGTCCATTATGTTACACATCGAACACCACTTAAGTCCTTTATCTTACACATCAAACACAGCCTGACTCATTTATGTTACACACTGAACACTTCCTGAATTCCTTGTGTTATACATTGAACACCACCCAAATTCTTCGAGTCATATAAATAGAATACAAATATATTTATCCATACATACTTATGTACATATGTGTATGTCTATATACATGACATGATACACACTGAAAAGGTAGCAAAATAATTCATAACTTATCTCTTTGCGATTTGTTTAAAATATCAACAGGAAACTTAAACTGAGATTTCAACTATTCATTTTTTTTTCTTCAGCGAGGATTTCCCCATATTTTTAGATAGATTTAATGTGCTGCATTACTTGTAAAGATTACTTAAGCAAGGCATACAAACATCTTCCATGCCTACCTTTAGGTGTTTGAGGCGGTTCTTTAGAAGAAAGTGTTAAGTCTCCTTCCAATTCGCTATGGCTTGTCCTGTCGTCTAAAAGTAAATAATCAGAAACTTGCTGGAGCTATAAAACACACATTTTGACATAAGCACTTAGACGTTACGTGCTACTGTAAGTGCCTACGTTCATTAGAAGAATATAGTGGCTTCTCGTTAATTAGAACGCCCAATAAATCCAACTTGTAATTAAAGATAATTAATAACAGTATAGATAAAACTGACATCTAACTCAATAACCACAGCACCATTCCTAGTGTGTCAGTTAGACCAGTTCTGTTAAACTGTATGTCGTTGATGTTGGGGGAAATGCCATGGATGCATAAAAACACACCTGTATAAATTTCATGAATTTTCTAAAGCTAAAAATTGACGTAATAACAATACTCAGTGAATTATATCATACAAACAATATCTCATTTTGGTCAAATCTTCATCTCTTTCGCACAGCCCGGCTGCCTCTGACCTTCAATTTTTAAAGTTACTTTAAAACTTAATATGAAGTACAGATGGAGACAGAGGGAAGAAAAGACACGTATGCGCAGCATTACCACCAGGGTAGATTTTTTAATTTGAAAAACAATTGCATAAAACCTATATGTAAGTAATGTATACGTGTTGTAGGTACAAAAATTGTCAATGTAAAAGATTGAATACAAGATTGTTTGTTTTTTTTTAATTTCGCGCAAAGTTACACGAGTGCTATCTGCGCTAGCCGTCCCTAATTTAGCAGTGTAAGACTAGAGGGAAGGTAGCTAGTCATCACCACCCATCCACAGCTCTTGGGCTACTCTTTTACCAACGAATAGTGGGATTGACCCTCACATTATAACGCCCCCACGGCTGAAAGGTGTTTGGTGTGATGGGGATTCGAACCCGCGACCCTCAGATTGCGAGTCGAGCGCCTTATCCACCTGGCCATGCCGGGCTGAATACAAGAACGAACACAGCAAGCTTTTCTCCACAAAACAGTTTGATCAAACTTTCTTTGGCTTCTGGAGTGGTCAACCCTTTTGTGTCCATTTTAACTGACATACATTTTATCCTTGAAAATTTGGAAATTATAATATTATGTTATGATATTGGATATTTTGTATGTTATTTAAAACTAATGTATTTCGAAACTGATTCATCAGGTGGAAACGAAGTTTTATAATAAATATTAAAAACACAGTAATACCAACAAAAAAATCTGTAATAACGGACGTCTCGGAATTTTCTTAAATTCGATCATCAATATCAAAATCTCAAAAAAGTTTGTTCATTATATTCGAACTACAAAAACAACATTAGTTGTTAACACTATTTTACCGAACTTGAACTTATAGGTTTCCGTCCTGGTTTTATGTATGGCTTACCAAAAATACACAGAAATGGTTTACCCCTCAGACCTATTCTATCTACTCTTGGTTCCCACGTCTACAAACCTGCTAAATATCTTCTACCTGCATTAAGCTCATTAACTAAGAACGAATTTACTGTTAAAGATTCTTTTTTCTTTGCTCAAGAGATATCTAACTTTCCCAATTCTGACAAATTCGTTATGGCCAGCTTTGATATTCAGTCCTTATTCACCAACATCCCACTTGAGGAAATAATTAAAATAATTAGTAAACAGTTATTCCCTATCAAAAATACTCTGAACTCTAACTTAACCAACAAAAACTCGAACACCTTCTTAAATTGCCCATCAAGGACAATCACTTCGTACTTAATGGTCATTTTTATGACCAGATAGACAGAGTGGCGATGGGATCACCTATAGATCCGGCCCTTGTAGATATTTTTCTTTGTTATTACGAACGTTAATGGCTGGATAATTGTCCCCTTTATTACAAACCAGTATTATACAGAAGCTACGTTGATGATACTTTTCTACTCTTTCACAACACTGATCACACCAAGAAGTTTTTAGAATATCTAAACTCACAGCATCCATGTATAAACTTTACATGTGAGATAGAAGAAAACAATAACTTAACTTTTTAGACGTTCAAATAAACAAATTAAACAATCTCGTTGCCACATCTATTTACTGTAAGAAAATATTTACTGATTTATACACTCGTTTCTACAGTTTCATACCAGACTCCTTCAAACATAACCTTGTTATAAATCTTCTAAACAGAGCATATAATACCTGTTTTGACTACTTCTGTCTTCCCTCGGAAATTTCAAAAATTCAAAACCTATTACAAAGTAATGTTTATCCCCTTTCTGACACTCTAGCACACGAACATTTTTAACAAATAAAATAGAACCTACCAAAAAGGCACACACTGTCTCAGAATATCCATTACTTCTTATCATTCTTTTCACTGGCAAACAAAGTTTTAAACTCAAATATCAAATTCAAAAAATAATCAAACATATTACCCACAAATTAAGCTACGTTTAGTATTTACGTCAACATTTAGAATTAAAAGTACGTTTAAAAACAAAGACACTCTACCCACTCCTATGCGCTCGTGTGTCGTATATAAATACACTTGTGGTAGCTGTAAAGCTACCTATATTGGTAAAACTACACGTCACCTACAAATAGGTGCACAAGAGCACACAGGAATTTCAGCAAGTGGATATAAACTAAATAATCCACCCGAGTCTTGTATACGATTGCACAGTGAGAATAACAACCACCCCATACTTCTAGAAAACTTTCAAATTCTCGACACCGGAACAACAGATTAGGAAAACCAGACACTAAATAATAACATCAACTCCTCCCTGTTGTCATTAATGTGATCAATTCCTGATTCTCAGTGTTTTTATTTGATATGTATAATTATTTTAAAGATACAGTGTTTATACATATATTTAAGCCTTTCTCTATAATAGTTTCTCTTAACAATGTTATTTATTTAACACGTGTATGCCTCACATTTCAACGTGCATTCCATTATATTGTTACCGCTTAAATCTGTTTTTTCTAAACTTCCGATTGAATATAAAAATTCGATCAATGCTAATGTTGCTTTTTGTAATTCGAATTTTATGAATTAACTTTTTTTTTAGATTTTAACGCTGATAATGGAATTTAAGGAAATTCCGAAACGTCCGTAATATAATATGTTTTTTGGTATTACCGTGTTTTTAATATTTATTATAATGTGTATCGCTTATGAGCACCAAAGGGAGTAAGTATATATTTTCTTTATTTAATTTCTGTGCTACATATTTGTGTATAGAAGATATATTAATACTGGAAATAAATTACCTTATAACACCAAAATATTGTTTTC
>NW_013667016.1:3647-8920 GCF_000517525.1 Limulus polyphemus | reverse complement strand
ATTTTGCACACCCTATGTCTATATGTTGTTCTTGTTGTCTGTATATTACAGACTTTACACAACCTATGTCTATATGTCGCTCTTGACAACAATGTCTATTACAGATTTTGCACACCCTATGTCTATATGTTGCTCTTGACAAAAATGGTTATATACTGTCTATTAGAGGCATTTTAAACTATCTATGTTAATTTGTCGGTCTTCTAAAAATAAAAGAAGTAACATTGTCGTTTAAACAGTTTTGACCTTTAAGTTTTGAAATCAAGCATTATAAATCTGTAAGTAATTACTATTAAGTGTTAGTTCAAAAGTTTCAAAGTCAAGAAATGTGTAGTTGAAACACCACGTTTCTGTGTTGCTTTTTGCGAAAACCATGGAAACATTTCTTAGTGCTACCGCTTAAAGACAGTGTTTTGACGGACCATTTATTCTCACAAACTCAAGTTGAAATCGTCCGGAACACAAGTCTTATCACAAACAACACACATCAGAAGCATTGCTTTAACAACACGCTTCAGACTTTTTTGTAACTTTTCGAATTAAATGCTTAATTTTAAATTATTGGAAAATTTTAATAACATCTAAAAAAAGTAAAAAGTACTTACTAGAGCACAAACTATATCTCTTCTAATTGTGCGTGAAAAGAAATTATGATAAATTACTCACTCCAAGAACTTGTTCCCATCGAACTAGATGACAGTGCAAGAGAAGTGAAGGTAGGTACCAACGTTGGGCGTGGAAATTCTAATGAAGAAAACGATGATGTTGGCAGAGAAATAAACTCAACAAAATGTTTGAAATTTAAGATAAACAAAATAAAAACAATTCAGAAAAGCAATTAAAAAATACGAATAAATAATGTTTAACTTTTTAAACTAATAATCCCTAGAATGAATGGAACTAATTACATGATCAACATGAAGCTATTATTAAATGGAACTAAATACATGATCCACATGAAGCTATTATTAAATGGAACTAAATACATGATCCACATGATGCTATTATTAAATGGAACTAAATACATGACTCACATTATGCTATTATTAAATAGAACTAAATACATGATCCACATTATGCTATTATTAAATGGAACTAAATACATGACTCACATGATGTTATTATTAAATGGAACTAAATACATGACTCACATGAAGCTATTATTAATTTTCGAAGTCTAAAGATCACGGATAAGAAGCTGAATGATATAAACAATAGTCATAAAAACTGCCACACAGTTAAATATCCAAACACGCGAATTCAAGTAATCGATTTTAAATTGTTTGATGATGACGTTTACTGCCTGGAGAAAGTGAGCAAATTGTTTGTTGTTTTTTTTCAAACTGACGACGTTGACAGAAGTAAAGATTCATTTTTTTTAGAATAACAATGGCAAATAGAATAAAAATATAGTCCAGCGTACAATAAAAAGACTTAATATTTCATAAATCTCAGGGAAAAGACTACAGTTGATAATGACGCCGGTGATAAGTAAATAGGTAAAAATGACGTTAGCAGTAATAAATACAAAGTGGAAAAAACAGCTCAAAGACTACAGTTAATAATGACGCCGGTGATAAGTAAATAAGTAAAAAACAGCTCACTAAATATCGCATAGCTTTTTACGAAAAGCAAAAAGAACAAACACCAACATTACATCTTTAGTAGTTTTCGGTCGTATCAGTTTTTCCTGCTATATAATATTACTGGTACCGTTTTCTTGCTGTTGTTTTGTTTCGTTTTGCATTATTACTGACTACTTAACTGTACTATTTTTCTTTTGCTGTTTGCCTTTTTTTCAGTTCAAAACTACACAATGAGCTATCTGTGGTTTGTACACCGCAAGAAATTGAACATCGGATTTTTGCGTTGCAATTCTGTAAGCTTACCTCTGCCCCACTTGATGTTTTGATGTCATTTTTGTAGTGTGTAATATTTTCCAGTTTACATTATTAATCATGCCATTTTTCCTACTTTGCATTATTATTGCCCCTCTTTTTATCGATGTCATTCTCTCGTCATTTTTCCCTATTGCATATTATTACCGATACCATTTTTACCGGCCACAATACTTTACAAGAGGTTAATTTATGTATATAAAAAGTTTCCAGTGGCACAACAAACAAACAAAACCCATTGAAGTAATAAAAACGCTTTTATTAAAACAGTTTTTTAGACCTTTGTTTTTATAATTTTATGGACTTACAACGCTAAATTTCGGGGCTCAATTCCCCGTGGGAAACGTAGCACACATAGCCCAATGTGTAGTTTTGTGCTAAAAAAAAGACACAAGAGCATTGTTTTTATAACTGTTCTTTTTTCTGGTGCTCCAGTATTTTTCATGTTAAGGAAATCTAGTTTGTAATAGAATAAAATATGTGATTTATTTTCAATATATATGTATGTTTACGGGGAGCAACTGCCGTGGAGCCCAGCTTCTGAGCAAGGTCACTCTGAGGTCATAAAATAAACACTTGAGAGTGATGATGCCATTTGAAAAACTAACATAAGTTTAATGAGAAAAAAAGTCAACGTTTAATAGTGCATAATAAATATTTAAAAATGAAACGGTTCCCAATCTTAAAATGCAATAAAACGTTTGTTTTATTTAATAATTTTACTGTATAAAGATAAAATAAATATTGTATTAAACACTGGCTTTTTCTTTAATACATCTGTAGGACTAAAACCTTACACAAGTGTCGTTTTGATTTTTAATATACATAAAAATTTGAAAAATTTTCAGTAAGAGAAAGAAAGATAGACACAAAGAGAAACTGTTACATAGAAAAATAAAGATAGCTCAGGAAAGAAAATTACATTTATAGAGAGAGCAGAATAAACAAACGCCAGAAAAAAAGAAAAGAGAAGATGAATGTAAAGGAATGAATGAAGGAATTTAATAGATGTATCTATTTAGAGAAATAAATTACCATTTATATTGATTTCTTCCTCTGCTGTACCGTGACGGTTTTTAGCAAGACACTTAAACTTTCCGAAGTCGACATTCTGGAGATTTCGAACCCTAAGTACTGTCTGAACTTTATATTGTTTAATCGCCACGTCTATTTCATACTGCTCTCCGGATGTAATCTCGTTTTCGTCTTTTTTCCAAATGATGTCCGGGAAGGGGTGGGCCTGTATATAGCAACTCAAGAGAACCGTGGCCCCAAGGTGAGCGCTTACCCCACTATTTTTTATCTCGATCTCAGGTTGAACTAAAACAATAAAAGAATAGAATGCACAAAATTAAAAACATACATTATAAGTTAGTCTGTCACTAGCATAAAAGCCCGTCAAAAATGGCTGGAAACCAAAACTTCCCAAAATTTCCCAGGAACATGCTACATGTTACTCCTGAATCCACTACATATAACTGAGCAAACATTGGCGCCTTTGGATAAAACATACGATGAACATGAGATTGCATACACACCCGTTCTTCTTCTGAGGAAAAGACGTCCTCTTCCCTACAGATAATGGGTATCTTCAGTCTGTTTTAACAAAGACTTTTTCGTAATAATTCCCAAGCATAGAAATGCACACATTTTTTACCTGTTTTTCACAGGCGTCGATAGGGTGCAAATGCACTTCCGTGTCTTCGATCACGGGAGTCTTCCCGGCTTTTCTATTCGGATCCTACTTAGCTTGACGTCATAATGATGTGGATGATGTGATGTCACACACGTAACACCATGCCTGATCTGGTTCTGTTATTTCCTTACTTGACAGGATTTTATATACCTATTTACGTGCGACCAAAAGAGGAAGTATTATAGGAGAAAAAGTGAAATTGGACTAGTGTAACTCATGAAATTCGGAGAAATCAAGCGTGACCGACCGACACTTGGCTTTTATGATTATTGATTTTAGAAAATTGAAGCAAAGTAGTTAGCAGCGTAAGTATTAAGCTCTTTCTTGTAAACTCGTTAAGTTACATCATACAGCAAAAACGCTGAACTTGAAATGTTATTTACAAGAATCGTCTAGGAGACTTTAACTTCTATTTTGTATAGAAGAAGTGTATCGGTTAGTGTTAGCCCACCAAACCAGGTAGCCCGTAACTAGACAGTATAGGAGAGATATACAGATTAGTGTTAACCTACCAGGTCAGGTGATACTAAATGAACAGTATAGGAGAGATATACAGATTAGTGTTAACCTACCAGGTCAGGTGATACTAAATGAACAGTATAGGAGAGATATGCTGGTTAGTATTAAAAGGCCAGTAGGTGTGTGCCATAAAATATAAGTATAGAAGGCCAGTAGGTGTGTGCCATAAAGTATAAGTATAGAAGGCCAGTAGATGTGTGCCATAAAATATAAATATAGAAGGCCAGTAGGTGTGTGCCATAATACACAAAAATATAGAAATGCCAGTAGGTGTGTGCCATAAAGTATAAGTATAGAACGCCAGTAGGTGTGTGCCATAATATATAAGTATAGAAGGCCAGTAGGTGTGTGCCATAAAATATAAGTATAGAAGGCCAGTAGGTGTGTGCCATAAAATATAAATATAGAACGCCAGTAGCTGTGTGCCATGATATATAAGTATAGAAGGCCAGTAGGTGTGTACCATGATATATAAGTATAGAAGGCCAGTAGGTGTGTGCCATAAAATATAAGTATAGAAGGCCAGTAGGTATGTGCCATAATATATAAGTATAGAAGGCCAGTAGGTGTGTGCCATAAAATATAAGTATAGAAGGCCAGTAGATGTGTGCCATAATATATAAGTACAAAAGGCCAGTAGGTGTGTACCATAATACATAAGTACAGAAGGCCACTTCCTAGTTAGGCTTAGTCTTAGTTGTTGTTAAGCACAAAGTACCCAATAATCTACTTGTATTCTACCTACCACGGGTATTGAAAAACGATTTTTAGCTTATAAGCCTGCAGGCTTACCGCTAAGCCACTGAGAGGGCTCTTGGTTCGGATAGAACCAATAAGAAAAACATGCAAGACACGGTACAGAAGGAACTGATGGAATTTCCTTGTTGGCTGAAACTAATAGGTGGTGGGTTGAAGATATATATAACTCTTTTTACTCTATACACTTCAGTTGTTTGTTGTTGTTGGAAGTTAAGCACAAAGCTACACAATGGGCTATCTGTGCTCTGCCCACCATGGGTATCGAAATCCGGTTTCTAGCGTTGTAAGTCCGCAGACATACTGCTGTGCCACTGGGGAGCATATACTTCAGAGTGTAATAAATAGAATTAAAAAATATATAAATAAAAATGATAAATATATATATATATATATATATAATT
>NW_013667016.1:0-3211 GCF_000517525.1 Limulus polyphemus | reverse complement strand
TAGATAATATATATATATATATATATATAATTTAGAGACAAAAGTTTCACAAATAAATTAAAATTAAAAACAGAACTAAGAAATTTTACTAAGTACAGAATTTGGTAGAAATATAATCAGGTAAATGAAAACTGACGGTTGAAACTGTATGGAGTCACATGACAAGATAGATGATGCGACGTTCCTCGTGCTCACGAACGGTGTTACTTTTTTAGCTGTTAAAAGACATCACGACTACTGTCGTTGATATTAAAAATGGGAATATACAGATTTTTCTTTTAAAGTTTTTACAAATCACTGTAGTAGGAACAGGGGACCCAGGGTAGCCTGACTTCCCAGTAATTATTAGGAGATCACCCGATATTTTAAAACAATTTATGTTTCACATAAACAAAGAGATATGACGATCGCTTGGCGTCTCTGGAGTTATATAAAACTACAATTTCTATGATGAAGAGGACACGATGTCAATCTGTGGTCTTTAGTTTGCGCGGGTATTTTATGGTAGCGGGTGCATGTGCAACAGGTCGTGTCATGGCCAGCCACTGGAGGAGTTGGTCCCACCTCAAACATAAATATCTTTCTAGCCCACTGCATGGCTTCTGGATCTGACCCCTAGTCGACAGTCAGTTAAACCTACATCAATTTGAGGACAAGAACTGCAAGAAACATAATTGTTTGGGTCAGAAGGAGTCTATACTGGTTGACGTCTAATATAAGTACATATCTCAATGATATCAATTCTGATTAAGAATTTAGCACACAGAATCACATACAAAAGTTGTTTTGGTTTTCAAACGAGACCCAAAACTCAAGCGCTTTCGAATAGTTCACTGTTCTTCTTCAGGAGAATAATATATCTGAATGATATCATGTATGGAAACAATGTCACAAAAATAATACCACGAGATCTGTGGCAAGAAAATGTAACAAAAAGATTGGGAACAGACTCCCTGAGTGCGCTGTGAGCTAGGATAGTTTCCAAGTCGTTAGTTTTCGTGTAAGCTTTAGAGAGAGAGAATTAAATAAAGCATCTTTAAGTTTGGAATCATTAGAAACACTATGCTAGATGTTAATCGTAGTTCTGTCAGTCTGTGGAGATAAGTAACTGTGAAAACCAAAAAAATAAAAGGTAATTGTTGTTCAGCTTGTTGAAGGTATCTGTTGTGGTAATTTTTGTACGGTTTCTTTGAGGTGTCTGTTGTGGCAATTGTTATCCAGCTTGGTGGAGGTGTCTGTTGTGGTAATTGTTCTTTGGTTTGTTGGAGGTGTATGTTGTGGTGATTGCTGTACGTTTGTTGGAAGTATCTGTTGTGGTAATTGTTGTACGATTTGCTGGAGGTATCTGTTTTGGTAATTGTTGTACGGTTTCTTGGAGGTATCTGTTGGGGTAATTGTTTTTGTTTGTTGGAGGTGTATGTTGGGGTAATTGTTGTACGATTTGTTTGAGGTATTTGTTTTGGTAATTGCTGTACGATTTGTTGGAGGTATCTGTTGTGGTAATTGTTGTACAGTTTGCTGGAGGTGTATGTTGTGGTAATTGTTGTACGTTTGTTGGAAGTATCAGTTGTGGTAACTGTTGTACGGTTTGCTGGAGGTATCTGTTGTGGTAGCTGTTGTTTGATTTGTTGGAAGTATCGGTTTTGGTAATTATTGTTTGGTTTTTGGAAGTATCGGTTGTGTTAATTGTTTTTTGTTTGTTGGAGGTATCTGTTGGGGTAATTGTTGTACGATTTGTTTGAGGTATCTGTTTTGATAATTCCTGTACAATTTGTTGGAGGTATCTGTTGTGGTAATTGTTGTTCGGGTTTTTGAAAGTATCCGTTCTTGGGATGGACTTGGCTTGAGCAATGGCTCTCTCTGGATGAATTTCGAGTTTTTCTCTAAATCCATCAGTACGTTAAGTAAAGCGCTTGTAGTAATTAGGTTGTCATTGTCAGCGTAAGTGCTGTGATTAGGTAACGTACTTAGAAGATGTTAAGATAACTGTGAGAACGTGTCAGTTTGCAGACACTGTGTTTCTTTCGTCTGAAGTAGTACTATTGATGTTCAGAAAGGTTCTATGTACGAGATTAGGATGAGGGTTTGGTAGACGATTCCTAAAATCATCAATGTTTTCATTACTGCAAGATTTAATCCCGAAGATGCCGTCAAGATTCTGGTACATGTCCTCCAAATATTAAGAAACCACGTTCTTCCATTCAACCTATAAGTACGTTTATTTGTACTGAGATCCCTTAATGACAATGATCTATACATGGTAACATAATATAAAAAAGATCGTATCTGTTACTTAGATTATTTAATCACAATAATATGCTATATTACCTTCCGATCTAGGGAAGATTTTTACTTAGAGCAATAGTAAATCAACCTGGCAATCAGTATAGCTAATTAAACATTATACTTTTCTTATGTTTCTTATGTTTCTTTATACCCTCTTATAAAGATTATAATGCATTGTTTCGTCATTAGGATACAAAGGCTATTAATAATTATTTCGGCAGTAAACCCAATAATATCTCTCGAGGTTCATCCAGCTAGGTAATTTAAGTTAGTTCTAAATACATACATTAACTAACTATGCAAATCAGTGTTTATATCAAAAATCTAATAATGAAAAATACACTTTAAAAGTAAAAACATTCGATGTATTAAATAGTATAGCCATTAATGAAAGTAACAATAAATAATTAATATTGTATATCTGACTTATACAATACAGAAACATTAGCTGTAATAACACACGACTGCCTGCAATTACAAATGAAGTTAAGCTGGAGGTATCATCTTCCAAAGCAAAGTAACAATCCAAGACTAACTGTTAATATGACCTTCGGGTGGATGGGAAAGGGGATGGAGGATAATGCTCCTCATTCTGCACAATGAACTTCTTATCACATTATTTATTTATGTCTTCACCAATGAAGTATCATAAAAGACATTTTGAAAATACTTTTAAATGATAAATTTTGTGTGTTGCCTTTCGCCAATGGGGACAGAGTTGCATTCTATCGTAACGCCTCACAGAAATACTCTGTCACATTCTGTAATAATACTCTGTTACGTTTTGTGATAATATTCTGTTACGTTATATGGTAATACTATGTTAAGTTATATGATAGAAATGAATAAAAACCCTTGGCGCTTTCGAAAGGTGGGCCGTTCTTCTTCAGGGGCAAACTGGGAATGGGTTTGCCCCTGAAGAAGA
>NW_013667015.1:285400-292441 GCF_000517525.1 Limulus polyphemus | reverse complement strand
TGTAGAGATCACAGATAAGGTTATCCTTTCCCTGAAGTTTTAAGTTCAATTCATTCATGTGGGATGTGATGTCAACCAAAAAATGACATCTTTGACAGCCAGATAGGATCTGACAGAAGTGGATCAGCTCAATCCTTTTCGGTGAGAAAAATATCTATTTCTCTTCGGAGCTTATAAAAACGAAACAGGACTTTACCGCAGCTGAGCCACCTCACTGTTATGTGATAAGGCAAGTCACAGAGTTCAGAATCAATTTCTTCAAGAAAAGCCTGGAACTGTCGGTGATTAAGTGCATGACCCTGATTGAAGTTCACCGCAGAAACGACTGGTTTCAGTATGCAAGAAATATCTAAGTCTTTCCCACAGAGGGATTGCTGATTTATAATGCAGTGTATAAACAGAGTGCCCGGGAGTTGAAGATCTTCCAACTTAGTTCGTATCTGCCCCACCAGACCCTTCCTCACTCCAGCCATATTTTTTCTCCATCAACTGTAACACATCGAAGCTGATTCCGCTGAAGGTTATAGCCTTTCAAAGTTTTCTGCACTTCTATGAAAATGTCTTCTCCAGTTGTTGTTCCGTGCATGCTGCAAACAGATGCTAACTCTTCTGTGATCTGAAAGTCCAAATTAACACCACGAATGTACACGAGAAGTTGTGACGTACTCGAGAGATCAGTAGACTCATCTAGTACCAGAGAATACCACAAGAAGTTCCTAGCTTTCTCGCGTATCTGTAATACCATGTTCTCTCCAAGTTATTCTATTCTCCACACAGCTGAATTTGCTGAAAGGCTGATACTTCCGAACAAATCGGCTTTCTCAGGACACAAGTCATTTGCTGCTTCCATCATACACTCTTTGATGAAGTTGCCATCAGTAAATGGTTTTCCTCTCTCTGCCATCTTATGCACTATTTTGTAACTTGTACGAGTGACAGATTCATTTTCAGGAAACATTCTCGTGAAGAGATTCCTTTGAGATTCCAAAGTAAATTTCATGAACTCAAATTTCTCAGTACGCAACTTTCCAGAAAACTTCGAATATGTTGGCAGATGTTTTGTTTCATAGTGATGCCGAAGATTGTACTTTCAAAACGGCAACACTTTCGTTGCATATCATGTAACTAGCTTTCTGGTTGTTTGTTTCCACAAAGAAGTACTTTTCTCCCCATTCTTCATTCAAAAGGTGATACTCAGCATCTACTTTTCTTCGTGACATGAAATTTACTTTCTAAAATTCAGAGTTATGCTGTTAGTGTTAAACGTTAAAGTTTTATAGTTTGAAACCGAGTTGCGAAATAGGGCCTAAAATTTGAGAAAACAGCAAGTTACACAGGTACTCTATGATACAAATTGATTATTCTAACCAATCAGAGACCCGTTATTTGAGACTGAACTTTTGGTATATATATATATATATATAAAAGAACACCAAAGGTCAGTCTACTGGGATTTTCAACTTGGCGCAAAAATACAATATGCACTGTTTCACAGTGTGTGTGAGATCGATTACCTTGTAATATAAGTTGTAGTCTTCACAAAATGCACATTATTCTAATATTGGCGTACTACTCTCTTCAAAAAATGTTATTTTTTTTTTACCGAAAAATGCCACAAAATGAAACTTAATATGCAATCCTCCTGTGAAATTTTTGCTATTCGATTATCTCTGAACTCAGTGTGTATATAACAAATCAACATTGATACAACGATCAACTTAACCCTTGCAACTTAATGTTACAGTAAAGTTTGTCTATTTATTATCTACCTATATCGCAATGCAACTGATGTTTTTTTTTTTTTTGCATAGCAAACATTTAATGTTATATATCACACACATATGTATATTGAAATTCAAAAGAGAAATATTGAAAAGATGATGTTTTATTCGTATAAAAAACTATTGCAAAACTAGTGTTGCCCAGTGATACTTCTCAGTGAACAATGATTTCAATTATGTTATACTTATCTTCACAATTGCCAAAGAGAAAGGTAATGGAAAGGAATGCATATAATATATTGACAAATATAGTTAAAACCACATAGGCGACGAAAATATCAAAATTAAATAATAGGTTGAACAATCGCCAAGTTTTTATATATTTTTATTTAAGAAGAATGACGTTTCGAGTTAGCGCTCTTCGTCAGATCGTACAGTTTACAACCTGTTCAACCAATTATTTAGTATAATATATTGACAACAAGCTACTTTTAAAGTTGACGTGTAATTAGCATTTTTATTACTTCTTCATAATGTTTGACCTCACCTTTGAAACAAGAAGTTTTTAGCTACTTGATAATCCTCTCTTAACTAAACATTACTGTATTAGTTGATACTACGCTATATCTTTGATAAAGTCCCAAGAAAAGCTGAAAGGCGCCAGGACGTTATTTGTGACGTTTTGAAACTATGTATTTCACTTCACTAAACTAGCGGTTCTGAAACTTTAGTAACCCGAAGACCATATTTAATTTATAAAAAATTCGCGGATCACAAAACCTATCGATGTTTTATAAAAGTTTGAATGTACATGAAGAGCTGTATTGCAAAATTAAATGTTTTAATTTATTTAAATTTAATTTAACCAAAAATATTTTTATTCTATAAATCATATTTTAAATATTTTTATATTATTTCGAAAAAAAAACAACAAAAAAAAAAACGAAAATTTCATAACCGGAATTTAGTTTTTAAAGGTAAGAAACTTTACTCGCAGACCCCTGTTGAGAAATACTGCACTAAATTATTTCTGTACACGCACAGCGACGTTACGTTTTCCGTTAGTAGCTCCGTTTAATGTTTTTCAAGCCTCCACAGCTAACATTTTAGTTTATAACACACACGCCAGAAATAATTTTTTTAAACTAACAATGGAAGTCTCTTTATGTAGCTAAATATCAGTTGAAGTATCAAATAAATAAAATAAAAATGGTTTGAATAAAAAGGAAAATATTATATGAAAACTACATGTAAAGTATGACAGTAAGATTGCAAATATAATAATTTTGAAAAGCCAAAATTAAATTCGTTTTGTCTATTGTTAAGCGCAAAGATATGCAATCGGCTCTCTGTGCTGTGTCCACTACGGGTATTAAAACCCGGTTTTTAGAGGTATAAACTTTTAGATTTACCGTTAATCTCCTGTGGGGCAAATGAATAAACAAACGACTAACTTCAAATATAAAATTGTTTATATTATTGCTACTGATGTTTCGGCTTTGCAAGAGGAAGAATATCAAATATTATTATAGCATGACGTTTATTTCACGCGTCTCATATAACAGTGGTAGGAAGATCATGAAGAAAGATGGAGACCTCTGTGCTTGATGTTAAATTGTGTCCTCGAGAAGTTTTGTTTGTTTGTTTTGAATTTCGCGCAAAGCTACACGAGGGCCATCTGCGCCAGCCGTCCCTAATTTAGCAGAGTAAGACTAGAGGGAAGGCAGCTAGTCATCACCACCCACCCCCAACTCTTGGGCTACTCTTTTATCAACGAATAGCGGGATTGACTGTCACATTATAACGCCCCTACGGCTGAAAGGGCGAGCATGTTTGGTGTGACGGGGATTCGAACCCGCGACCCGCAGATTGCGAGTCGAGCGCCCTAACCACCTGGACATGCCGGGCCTCCTCGAGAAGTGGCACGTAATTCCTTAGCATACATTTCAGGAACTTACTGAATTGTAGTATTTCTAACAACCAAAGAGATAATTGTACAAATTTAATAAATAGTACTTACTTTTGTCCGTTTTACACTTGCTATATTTTTCTGGTAGTATAAAGGGCTGACGATAGAGGGGGCAAGGGGGCACCTGCCCCGGGGTCTGTTGAAGGGCTCGTCAGTAGGATATTCCAAAGTTCACTAGAAATGCATACTACTTAATAAGCTAAAATGGCTACTGCTTTTTCATTGATTCATGAAGAAATTTGTCACCTAAATTTCAATTATGAAAAATCAGCAAAAGTTAATAAATAGAATGAAAGGGGGGCCTGATGATATTACTTATCCCGGGGTCTGGGCTGGCTCTCGACGCCCCTTGTAGTATATATATAAATTTTTAATATGAAAATCCATTGTTTTCATCTTAGTTTATAGTTCTGTTTACACCACTATTTTATCTGTTTTGTACGTGTAGTATTAACATAATTTCTTTGTTTGAGCATAATGGCACACAATAGGATACATGCGCTTTGTCCATTACAGGTAATCAAACTCTGGATTTTAGCGTTATAAGTCCGTAAACTTACCACTGATACACTGAGGGACATATTAACATAAATTTCTTTTACAACTAGGATCACACTAAATGAGAATATCGTAGCTTAATTCAATAACAAATTAATTTTCAGGCTTCTGCAATCAAGAATTTTAATTTTTTACATAGGTGTAAAGTCACTGAAGACTTCTGCGAGCACAGATCTCGTGCATCTCGTGCATCCTTTGTCAAACGCATCCCGGTTCGTAATTAACAAATCAACCCAGTTTAATTAAATATAACTGAATGAAAAAGGCTAAGCTAAGGCTCTTTTTGACACCCTATGTTTCAAGCCTGAATTATCATTCTGGTGGTTAAGGAGCATGCAATAAATTTGACAAAAACTATATTAAAAATCTTAAACAAATAAACAGTAATTTTTGCTTGTTTTTTTCGTTAAGTAAAAGTCTACTCAATGGACTATTTGTGCTTCTTTTGAAGTCATGGTTTATGTAAAATTACTTCATAATTATTATGACTTTCCTGTAATGCTCTCTCTCTCTATGTTTTAAATATTTCATACAGACATAATCATTATTGCTGTCTTTTCTTTCTAGCCGTAATTGGGAGTTGAATTATAAAAACAATCCATTAATTCTAATAGTTTCAGACTGTGTGAAATTCTTTACGAATTGGTAGATTTCCTATATGTAGCATTCTAGTGATAAGCAGAGAACCAAGTCGGTAACGTAAGGTTTAAACAAGATAATAGACGCAATAATTTGCCATCAATAGAGATTATTTTATCTCATGAGCTCTCAACTTCTTCAGCACCTGGCCCCTAGAATATTTCGCCTCCTGACTGAATCCTCCCACTCAACGAACCTGTAGATACCAAGTACATTAACAGTACTATGTATTTGCTACGATCTCGCTGATATTTTCCTGCGATCTTTGCACTGGAAACCCATGTTTTATATCAATATGTTTAGGACAGCAATGTGTTTACGGATTTACAACGCTAAAATCCGAGATTCGTTTCCCCGCGGTGGACATTAGAATATACCCCCACTGTGGTTTTGTTCTAAAACAACCAACCAAATAAAGAACGTGATTATTATATTGTGTCTTTGACTTGCTTATTTCTTCGTATTTTGATATAATCTTAATGTTGTTTTTCATTTGAATAGAGATTATGTAGTTTCAAAACCATATCAGTATTATATGCAAATTCACCTTAAACTTTTTAAGATATTCGTTGAGGACTGAAATAATATTAATTTAAAAGAACCTATTGAACGTGGTACATTATTTGTTCCTTTTTATAACTCACATGTACATATACAAAAACAAAGTTTTATTTCCAAACAAACTTATTTAATATCATAACGTTTTTTAAATGAAAATTGTCTATTTTGTTTTAGAGCAAAGCTATACAATGAGATATCTGCGCTATGTCTACTACAGGAAAACATATAGGTGAAAGAGATACGAATTTGATAGCACACTTATATTTTTCTTCCATAAAAACGAAGAAAATGTTTTTATTGACATAAATAAAGTGGATGCGATTGTAGCCAATCGTTTCACAGTTTCAGTTACACTTTTTTTTTCTGACTAGCTCAAGTTGTGACTTAGAATTTAATTTGTTACTAAAGAGGTTGGCTTGGAAAATTTATAAGGCTTATCAAAGTGAAACATTGGGCATATCTACAGTTTGAAAATAGAAAGATAAATCAAAACTATTATTTATTTTACAGACTTTACTATCACTACACCAGTGGTTTCCGAAATTGTTTTTCACTGACGATACCCTAATCCACTTATCTGGATTTCCGCGACACCCCTTCTCCCACACGCAATACTTTTTGTAGAGTTTTTATTATGTTCTTAATTATTCTTCTATGGTGAAACTCTTTCACCACCTCTACCAGTTTGCCGCGACACACAGTTTGGAAACCACTTCCCAACACTATTTAGATTAATCCACAACGACCATCTTAAGCTGACTAATATTAGCGGTTGTAATAGAAAATGTTCCTATACTAACTAAAATAGTGACTGATATATTTTGAGTAAATATATTTTGTTAATTGATTTATACTATTCTAAAGCATATAATACTCTGTTCCATTTTTTTTCTCAAGAAGTGTCAGAATTTTTTTTATATATGAATCAGAATACCAGTATGTGCGGACATTAGTGGTTCATGAAAAATCATGTACTTGTCAACTTGATCAAAACATCTATATTGTTTTGCTAAAACAATTTTACATTTTTACATCCATATCCTTATAAAATTAACCAATTTGCCAATACATATTACACAATATCAAACAATGGAGGAAATAAATATCTAATAGATAAATATATATATTGCATTCTTATTACCTAAACGTGTGTATATTTTCTAATATATATTACTAGATTTTTACATTACTGTATTAAATTAGAATATTTTTTTCATCTTTAATCTAGAAGCCAAGTGCATTTAAAATTTACTTAAGAGCTGGTACAATTTACTAGCAGCATAGATATATATCATAGAAATACTTGAGTTAATAAATAACAGCGAAATATAAATAATATTTACTGTCTAACCTATATAAAAGCCAGTGTGTGTCACATCACGCTTGATTTCTCGAAATAGGAGGAGTCATAAGAGCCAAAATGCAGTTACCCAAATAGAATAGCTCGATTACTGTCTGCCCATTACGATTTAGTGATGGGGTGCAAGGGGGCCGTGAGGGTGTGTGTGCCGTGAAACCTTATAAGACGTAGTGCGTGTTGGTATAACAAGCCTAAAGTAAAGACGTAGTGTGGGATTACACTAAAGCCAAGTG
>NW_013667015.1:275534-284668 GCF_000517525.1 Limulus polyphemus | reverse complement strand
AGCAATGGTCACGCAGAGTCAGCCTGATACCAGACTGAAAAACATTGAACGTGAAAGTTTGGTTGACACAAAGAAAGTCCTATTACCTCCATTTCACATAAAACTGGGCTTGATGAAGCCGTTTGTAAAAGTCTTAGACAAAGATAGCGACTGTTTCAAGTATCTATGTGGGCAATTCTCAGCTCTTTCAGAAGCGAAACTTAAAGAAGGGATTTTTGTTGGGATTCAGATTACGAAATTGACTTCGGATGAAAAATTCGAAAGGACAATGAGGAAGGTTGAAAAATAATCGTGGATTGCCTTTAAAGATGTTATTGAAATTTTTTTAGGAAACAACAAGGACCCCACTTACGAAAATATTGTGAATAACATGCGTGATAAATTTAAAGAGTTGTGTTGTAATACGAGCTTGAAAGTTTATCTTTTGCACTCACATATTGATTATTTCCCTGAAAATATCGGTGTCGTCAGCGAATAACAAGGGGAAAGTTACATCAAATCATCAGGGAAGGTGGAACATACATCAGCATGATGGCTGAGTACTGCTAGTCATTGAAACGGAGTACTCCAGACGCAATACATAAAATAAAAACCACAACACGTAGTTTTGAGACTAAAAGAAGTAGATTTCACAAAAAAAAATCAGGATGAATGAGGATGTATATTCGTTTGACATCAATTTTCTTCCCTTTTCTTCAGTTTGTTTGTATTTTTGCTAACAAACATAATAATGATAAAATGTTTATTGTGGTAAACCAAATAATAATTTGATCTGAGTAAGAGTTTTTCTCTTCCCAATTTGTAAAAAATCCTTAAGTGAATAATATTGAATGAATATTATTTTCGAACTCTGTGTAGCTGAATTATAGAAAATCCGTTAATAAAACAAAAACAACTCTTATGAACGTTAAGTTCGCAGCCGTGATTAATTTGTTGCATTTGTAACAATATTGAAGTTTTACAAAAATGTATATTGTCAGGATTTAGAAAGGTCGTGATTTTTTTACAGTAGGTGTCTGTGACTTGCTGGCGATAAACTTCAACAATAAACGAACAACGTACAATCCACTTGTTTTAAAATAATATCTTCAAAATAAGTCAAACGCCTTTAAAAACAAATCACGACACTATTAGCTATTGCAGTTGTATCCAGAGCTTTAAGTAATCGTCTCTTTTTCATCAAAGTCCACACAAGCGGGCTCAATTACTATAAAACACTCTTTGACTAGACAAATTATTATTCTTATCTCTGTTATTATAATACAAGCTGTGAAATTCACTTTAGAAAACGTACGGCTAAGCTCACACAAAGTTTAACTCCACTTTTGCTTTCACTTTCACTAACTTAACTTGCTCTCTGTATCTGCACGTATTCATAACACGCGACAGTAAAATCTAGAAATATCTAACTCTCTAGTAACAACAATATGACACATAACGAGAAAAACAATATTACAAAAGCCTAGTACAACTATCAAACTACATACACAATGTACGACTCGTTAAGAGTTATGCAACGAAACTTGTCAAACTATCACTTTTAAAATTATTAAGTTATATCACCCTTGTTATGAACCTAAATAATCATTGAATATTAGATCACTAAATAAACTAAATAATAAATCTTAAACTGAACAGTCTTGTATATCCAACATATATTAAAACTACTTTAAGAACTAAAATATTTCAAGTTGTAAGTATGAAATTTGAAATTTTGTAAGTATTAAATAGTACCGGTACTCGAACATCTCTTCATGTGACTTGAGCAGTTAGAAATTCAACTATTCTTTCCAGTGTGTTCTCATGGGAATTTGTTTTTCAGATCAAACCAAATTGTAAATTATCTGTAAGCCCACTTAGTATGACGACTATGGCAATGAATAAGTTGAAATCTAGGCTTTCTATTAGTTATACATTTAATGGGAGTCGACTTCAGAAAAATATATTAGCAAATTGTAAATTAGAGCATGTCAGAGGTAGGCGTGGAAAGTGGTTTCTGAAAATTGGAGAATATAAAAATATTGCTTCAGAATATCGATGACGAAATTAGAGAGAATATTTTACATTACATTTTGTAGTTTTCTAGTGGGTAGACAAAAATATCCAAAAGAGGAAACGGCTCAAGAACAAATATCTAAATTCTCACACTATGGGAACTTGAGGTTGTTAATAAATATTTAATTATATAATTAAGAACTTAAACTTTATATAATACTAAAAGTTGATTTATTATCTATGGTTTGGTGTCAAATTTTTTCGTATACCATGATAATTAAGTAGTTTAATTAAATATTGAATGTAATTCACTAAAACGTCATGACATGCGCAGTTTGACCAGCCCGCATGCTAAGGGTTAATCACGCACGGACATACCTAACGTGCAATCAGTCACGTAGGCACATTCACGTTCTCTTTCAGAGCGTGAGAGTCATCAGTTTCCCTTTCATGCTATTGCTGATTTTCACGGTGAAATTCGCTTATCGACTGAAGTATGAACTCAAAACTAATACATCAAACATTTATAATTCTGTGAAAAGCGAAACTGAAATACTAGAGGAGGCGTTCGGTCAAAACTCTGAAGATGGGACATGTGATGACAGATATTATTCTTAACATATGATATACTATAAACCAGTACCGGTACTGACGGTCCGGTACCGGTACTGAACGCCGATTACCTCCGGTACCGACTACAAACCCTGCTTGTGGCTATCATGGTGGACTGTTGATCGGGAGATCCAAGGTTCGAGTCGCAGTAAGCCGCTGAACACGCTCCTTACTTTCAGGTGTAAGATATTAAAACCGTTTCATGCAGTTCCCAAAATTAGAGATGGATATGCTTGACGTTTGTGCTCCTTACCCTAACTGTTTTTCCTGCGTGTTGTATAAGGTGCTGTTCAAGTTGAAAATATCAGATACGAAATATTTGGCACACCCTGGTGGGAAATGTTATCTCATATACTTTTTCTGATCTATTAAGAACAAATGAGAATAAAGCCTCCCAGTGGGTCAGGACTAAGCTTACAGACTTGTCGTGATAAAATTCAGAGTTCGATTCTTCGTAGTGGATATAGCGCAGAAAGTCCATTGTTTAGTTTTGGGCTCAAAATCAAGAAAAACAACACGACGACAAAATAAATCAAGAGGCACTGTTATGGTAACGACCTCAGGTGGCAATTTTGGTAACTTTTAAGTCAATAAAGCTGGCATTATTTGTCCAAGTTTCGAAAGAAATTCAAGAAAGTCAATTGAAACTTGTCGAGGTTTTTCTGTGGAATCTATAGAAATGCAATCAGCCTTTGAGAACAGTTTTAGTATTTACCTTATGCCGATGTTTCATTATTGTATTTTGGGAAAAAGTTCAAACACCTCTTTGAGTCACTCATGACACATTTGTATATATAAAATTATTTTACTCGTGAATTATGTACTGTTAAGGCATTTAACCTAGCATACTGAATCAGTCGCACTTTATAAAAACGACGTTCCATGTCCTATGTTCCCTTGTGACTACTTCTCACTATCGGTTGTCATCATTGTGATGTTCATGATTATGCAGCACTGTTTAAGGCTGCATTATCATTATAACCAGATTTTACATCATGACCATACATCTCGACAAACGTTCCATTATAAGTGGATGGCGGATTTTGAAACAACAGTTAAGCAGAACAAAAGCACAATTTTAGTTGCTTCGAGGGACTTAACAGGTTTGTGGGAAAAGGCGATTGCTGTTATTTCAATTTCTTCAGCCATCTTTCCCATGAAAACAGGCAATGATTTTGAGGTATGGTTATAAGCAACTTTTGGGTTTCTAATACTTGAAACACTTGCTCATTATTTTGTTAATAGTACCAAGAGGTATGCTCAATTTTATCGCAATTTTTTTTTTAGGTTGGAGTTTCTTTTTCGTAACCATAGCCTTCACTTTTCAGTTGAGGGCGTTGTTCCTGCTTAGGTTGGGGCGTAGTAATAGGGTATCTCGCTGTACTAAACGCTCTTTTTATGAGTTCATCCATTTTCATGTAAAACACTAAAGTCTTCTTGTTTTTTTCTCGAAATGTTGTGTTCCCTAGCTGTACAAGGTTTAACAATCTTGTTCTATAAAAGTCCATAACCGGAAAAAGCTGTGATATGTTAATCCTGCCACAAATATACTTGTGACAATATTGATCAATTTAATGATCAGAAATTTGCTAGAAACCAAATATAGACGCAATGACGCCATACCATTGCATTAAAACATAAATCATTCAAATGTAATAAAGTTAACTCTGTGTATAATATCGACTTGATAGGATAAAAAATTTGTAGAATCTTTCAATAAAACATAGAAGATATAAATTACCTTTTCTCACAGTTCTTTTGCATTAATTGTAACAATTTAATGTATAATTTAAGTTAATTTAACACGCGAAATTCACTTAAAAACGTTTGCGTCTTTCTATAACTCCATTGTATGCTATAAGAGACTTCCCATTTCCATTTATTAGTCTTACATTTTAACCAGCCCAGTTCATAATATGTTTAGCTTTGATAAGCCATATATGTGTGTGAAATTATCTGACTGATCAACATATATATGTGTGAAATTATCTGACTAATCAACATATATATGTGTGAAATCATCTGACTGATCAACATATATATGTGTGACATCACCTGACTGATCATCATACATATATATGTGTGAAATTATCTGACTGATGAACATATATGTGAAATTATATGACTAATCAACATATATATGTGTGAAATTACCTGACTGATCAACATATATATATATATATATATGTGTTATTGAATTTTGGCGTTATAAGCTTGAACGACTATTGTATGTTCACGTCAATCAGAAGTCTTTATAGAGAACATTAAAACATTCTCAGACACAAACGAAAAGACAGAAGGAGTTTCTTTATATTACAGACCTATTCCAAATGAAACTGTTCAGGGAACTTCAAGACTATCCAGACTCAGTAAGTCATCTATATTTATCCATCTTGCTGTTTCCATACAATGTATGAACATAGAAACATTTCATTTTGACTATGAACTAATGTAAAAATGTTCAAAACGCACCTATAGTTGAAAGTGAGAAAAGCATTCAGCAGCATCTTGTTTCGAACCCTAGACTCCTGGATACGTAGATTTACACGCCATCTACGAGGTCACATCCGTCCCCTATTAATAATGCACGAATAAACTATCAATATATATATTCTGCTTTTGGGTCTCGTTAGTGTATTATTTAGGAACTGTTTACGCATTTGAAATTTTCTTTAACTTTGTAATTACACAAATTAACAAAGTAGAAGCAGTTTAAATGCATGTTATTTTCGATATACAACACCATAGAAAATTAACAAAATATTAATTATGGAATTGGAATTTTTAACTTGAAATGCACATCCAGCACACATAGGCAAAACGACCAGGTCAGAGACCTCTAAGGCTCTTCCCTACTTTTGAACTAGTCACCACAGGGAAGGATTTGTCCGTCTTTTTTTTTGAACCGATTAATATAGTCATTATTATAAAGCGCCCACAACTGAAAGGACGCAGCCTAACAAATTAAGTACTAAGCCACTTCTGACCCAAACTTACAATGAATAATTAATATTTAAAAATGTTTTATAATCTAAACATTGTTATACACTTATAGAAAAACTGGAAAGATTAGGCCTTAAGCGTTGAAAATATAACATATAGTGAAGCCTAACAGATGTGTTAAAATATAAGTACTACTTATTACAGGGTGTTATTTATATGATCTTGAAGTTATCTTACTCGATACGTCTCCACATGAAGTTTGCAGAACCACTGCTTATCATCCACATGGAATGAAAGAAAACAAATCTTGCATCTGACATTCGACATTTAATATTTCCAGCACACAAGTTTACATTACCTTTGAAAAACTAACTCTGAAATCATCGGCATTTCAGTTTTACTGCGTAATCTAAAAGCCCAAACAGGAAACATACCTGCACAGTCCAAAAGTGATTAAACTAGACTTGAAACACACCGATGAAAAACAAACATAGACTTGATAATTGAAGAAACTTTGTTTTGAAAATTATTGTTGTTACTTTTATGAAATGAATGTATCCAAAGAGGTTTGAATTTTAGTTAGTTAGTGGGGGGTGTTCTTCTCTGTGTTAGTTAATTTGGAAAATGTAAATTAAAATAGTTAAAAACGTGTTCAGAAACATCTAAATAACATTTCAAACTTGCCGTGAAGCTAGTGATGTCCTTACAAAATGAAAGCTGTCAATAAAAAAAGACTGGTTTGTCCTTGGTGATTTTTGAAAATCTTTGTAAGTGGAAATAGTGCTAGCTATTATTAAACATTAAAAGACGCTTAGTTCAATATTTGATGAATTATTTTAACAGAATGTCCTATTTTTTAGATATTAATACATTAAACCATTGATTTCTGCCTGAAAATATTAAACTTACACAAAAACATCACCTTTGACGAGGAACTCACTAGATGTCACGAAGCTCTTGCTATCAACATACGTAAATAAAAAAATATGTCTAAAATGTTCAATGTTTAAACTACACCATATTCTTTAAGTTTTAAATAAGTTTGAAAACGTTTTCTGTATATACACACACATATATATACGTATATAAGTATTATGTAAATGAGTCATTGATAAATTATTATGCGAACTAAAACTATCACATATATAATTCTAATAATTTTTCACTTATGGAAACTTCGAATAGTAATATTCTATTAATTTGTACCTGCTAATTTATTACAGAAATTCATTAAAAGTCTGTGTTATTATTGTCTTGAGCTAAACCAATACTTATAGAAAATACATAAAATAAGTGTAAATACGTTTTAAAAATAGTTACCCTCTGCTACAAGGTAAGACAAAGTGTTAGCACGAATTCTAGTCTTTATTTTAGTCTTTATCTTTGAGTTAATGACTCAAACTTTTAATAAATGCGAGGAATTTTCTGTAGAGAAACATTTACAGTTCCTTGTACGCAAGAGAGCCAGGCGTGGCTTAGTAATGCACAAGTTACAGTTCCTTGTACGGAAGAGAGCCAGGCGTGGCTTAGTAATGCACAAGTTACAGTTCCCTGTACGCAAGAGAGCCAGGCGTGGCTTAGTAATGCACAAGTTACAGTTCCTTGTACGGAAGAGAGCCAGGCGTGGCTTAGTAATGCACAAGTTACAGTTCCCTGTACGCAAGAGAGCCAGGCGTGGCTTAGTAATGCACAAGTTACAGTTGCTTGTACGCAAGAGAGCCAAGCGTGGCTTAGTAATTAACATATTGGGTTGCTGATTGCTTGCCGATGTTTCGCAGCGTAACGTCACTGAAAATACTCCATGCTTGTAGCTGTGGGCGTTATAGGAGTGAAAGATAATCTGGTGATTCTGTTCCAGAAGCCGAACAAAGATCTTATGGTGGGTGTTGTTGTAGAATGTTTTTTCAATCTTAGGATCGGCTATACCCGAACTCTTGAGGTTTATGATTGACAAGTTAGCACATACGCATTTAAGATGCAGTTCAGGTTGAAAATATCAATACCAATTCCTTGTATAGAAGAATTAATTTCTGAAATATCATTGAAAACAACTTCAAAAAAGTGAAGAAAAAAAACAAAAACTCTCGCATTAGCTAGTTGAAAATAGAAAGCTAAATGTAAATATAGCACCTCAGTTTTTTTAAATAAGCGCAAAGCTACACAAGGGCTATCTGTGCTCTGCCCACCACGGGTATCGAAACCCGGTTTCTAGCGTTGTAAATCCGCGGACATACCGCTGTGCCACTGGGATGTGCACCTCAACTGAAAGTAACCTGTTTTTGTTTGTTTGTTTTTCTAATTTCGCGCAAAGCTACACGAGGGCTATCTGCGCTAGCCGTCCCTAATTTAGCAGTGTAAGACTAGAGGGAAGGCAGCTAGTCATCACCACCCACCGCCAACTATTGGGCTACTCTTTTACCAACGAATAGTGGGATTGACCGTCACTTATAACACCCCCACGGCTGAAAGGGCGAGCATGTTTGGTGGAACGGGGATCCGAACCCTGAAAGTAACCTAATGTCTCTTTTCTTAAATATACATACGCTTTCTTGGTTAAACAGATATTCAGAAGATGCCAATGTTCACGCGACACTTCTGGTAGTTGGTATTGTTTAAGCACCTACACAGACAAGATGCACATGAGTCTCGAGACGAAAAAGAAAAATGCCACGTGAGAACGTAGCAGCTGCAACGTGAAGAACACCCAGAAGCAAAAAAATATTAATAATCCTAGCATCATGGGTTTTTTTAGGGCTGCTATAACACTTACCGTTTCTCCACTTTAAGCTAACGAAGTGGGTTTTAACGTTAAAACGAACGGCTGATAGTATTTCAATGCAATTACAGCAATCACTCTTTGGTATTAGATATCGCATCAAAACTTGAATTTACTATAACTCGAAATAGCAAAATCAGTTTTAAATGTTAACGTTTTCTATAGGTAGCTTCTACTAAGCATGGATCAGTCAGTGTGTATATGTGTGTAAAGTTTGTTGTTTGTAGTTAAGCACAAAGCTACACAATGGGCTATCTGTGCTCTGCCCACCATGGGTATCGAAACCCGATTTCTAGCGTTGTAAGTCCGCAGACATTCCGCTGTGCCACTGGGAGGAATCTGTGAAAAAACAGTAGCCGTTATAAATTACGTCTGACGTTTGTTGGTAGGAAAAATCTTTATTTTGATATCAAATAAGGACATATAGGCAATTTGTGTGTTCATTATTGTCTGATATAATCGATATACGGAAATAAAAAACGCTTTTTATTTTCGGAAAGCCATCATAAAATAGAAGTTTTAGTGAATCTTAAAATAAAAACAAGCTTACTCTATAGCCTACTGAGAGTTCTTACTTGATAGTTACGAAACTCTTATTCACAGTAATGATCTCGAACCGATGACACAGACCTGTAAATTTAAACTTCATAAAAGTTGTTTTGGTCTTAATAAAGGATTTTCCGTAACTAAGCTACACACATTTCCAAAATAATATTATTATTTTTCTATCGTGTATGTAAGGAATTTTTACAAATCGGAAAGAAAAAAAAAACTCCTACTTAGATCAAATTATTATTTCGTTTACCAC
>NW_013667015.1:264468-275524 GCF_000517525.1 Limulus polyphemus | reverse complement strand
TATTATGTTTGTTAACAAAAATACAAACAAGCTGAAGAAAAGGAAAGAACATTGATGTCAAACGAAGATACGTACATCCTCATTCATTCTGAAAAAAAAAAACAGTTTGTTATATGTCTTAATAAACTTTAGAATAATATGATATTCTAAATATTTTAATAACTTTACACTTAAGAAAGACGCCACTTATTGGGTCGTAGTAATACTTACAGGGTAAAATAAAAATGTCTATATGTCTATAATTTTTGATCAACTCACTTTGAAAAACCACACGTTTAACATGAATAGAAAGAAAATGATCCTATTAGTCACCGAGACAGAAAACTGTTCTGCAAGTCTCCAGACTACTTTAGTTTTTCTTTAGTATGAATGTCTTATTTAACTGTAGATAACATATATTATGGAATATTTAAAATGACTTACGAAAATATAACTCAGATTCTAAGGAAGGTTTTGAAGACATACATTTAGGATTTAGGAGTTTTATGACATACACATAAAAAAATTGTATTAAGTGAAGAAAAATGCACCATGTTACCAAACGTACACATCTTTAGTTAATAATGGTCAAGGGCCAGGTGGTTAGGGAACTTCACTCGCAACCTATGGATCACGGGATCGAAAAACCAGATAATTTTACAAATTTCAAGACAGTTGACTCACTGATCTAAAAGTTAGGATAAAAAAAATATTCACGTATCGCATATTTAATACCATTCGTGTGTTCCTTAACTTTAGTTTTGTAAACTTTTCCTGTTTCACCACAGTATACCTTTAGGCTGTCGGCACAAAGCACACTATAAATATTTCCAGTTGACTTTCATCAGGGATTAAATCTTTTATATTTCATTTACATGATAGATGAGTTTAGATTTTCCTTTCTCCAACTGTGAAGTGCCATCGCCGCACGTTTGTCAGTGCGCAGTGCCAAATTCCAAACCACGACTACAGGGACGCAACAGGCGAGTATTAACCTATACTGCTTTATTATAATTAATTGTTATGTATGGTTTTTGTGCAAATATTTTAATATATTTAAATAGCACCAAGTATCCAAACGTTCTGAAAGTATTGCTTCTACTACTATTACATACTTTATTGTTTTGGCTTCTGCCTTGGCACAAGCTCTTATTCTTCCAATAAGCTCCTCAAGGTTCTTCTACTAATAAAACTCTTATCTAAGGAGTTACAACGCTTAAGTTCGGGGTTCGATTACTTGAGATGGACACAGCAGATAGCCCAATGTGGCTTTGCTCTAAAAAACAAATACATATCTGGTGGACCAGTAGCAGTGAAAATCGTGACAGGATTATACTCATGACAGACTCCCTAAGCCTCATAAAA
The DNA here is from genome assembly GCF_000517525.1 of Limulus polyphemus. Taxonomy (NCBI): domain Eukaryota; kingdom Metazoa; phylum Arthropoda; class Merostomata; order Xiphosura; family Limulidae; genus Limulus; species Limulus polyphemus. The sequence continues at coordinate 274,180 of NW_013667015.1, read as the reverse complement.
AAATTGGAGATATGTGTTTTTCCAAAGAACATTTCTAAAACGTTTGGGTGGCTTGAAGTCTGATTTGATAATGACCTATATTCCAGACCACAGTGGCATATCATTAAACGAGAAAATGGATCATCTAATTCGGTAAAGCGTGGCCCTTGGGCAACCTGGTAAGATATTCGAGTGGTGTCGTCAACAGGAACAGAAGTCATACTGGTTAACTGGAAGTTTGAAGGAAAGAGAGTGGAAATATTGTTGGTCATGTGGTACAGCTCTAAATTTTGGAGCTGATGAGACGGGTTCTTATCCGAGTGATACAACAAAATATTCCCTGCACTTTAAGCTGTGGATATGTTATAAGAGTGACTGTCAATTCCTAGGCGGGGATGGTGGTGGTAGAGTTCTGTTGACCGACTGTCTTACCTCTGGTCAGTAGTTTAGAATTAAGAACGGCAGCAGGCAATCTTAGTAGTTTACCATAAATACAATATTATTATAATTTGCTGTATTAAAGCCATAGTTTAAGATGGAGTTCTTTACTTCAGCACAACAAAAACGGTCATTTTTACAAACCTGGAGCTAATGGCAGACACAATGATTGGCGTTCTTAAAGAGAAAGTAGCAGGTGAGATTGCAAATATAATATTGAGTTTATTTTTAGTTGGTTATAAAAAATAAATCGTTGAAATTAAAAAGCATATCAAATTTAGCTTATGGAATGAAAAATAAAATTGCATACCACAAATTCTTTTAATTCCACATTACACAAGCAAACCATCTTTTAACTATCTTTTAAATATTAACTAAGTGCATCATGGCTGTAACTTCGCAAAGAAACGGAAGAAAAGGCATCTGGTTGAACAGAGAACGAACTACTTCCTATAGGATACAGTCGGTAGGCTCAGGAATGATTTGAACAGTTCTTCCGTTCGTTAACAAAGGTTTCTGAAAATACCTGTATTTAAGCTCATCATTCGAACAGGAAGTCACGTGATCCGTAATATGTCGTCGAGATTTAATGTAAATTTGCTTTGTTAGCAGGTGGTCCTTGGCCCGATTGAACTGGTAGACTTAATAAATATTCCAAATCCTCACCTGGCCCAGAGGAAATCAACTAAATTAAACTGCATGTCTATATATAAATTAGGGACTACTTTTTCGGGATTCACAGCCAACTTCTATGTTGTGTGAGCTGTGTTTTATTTATTATTAACATTTTATACAAATAATTGTACAGTGTATCAGCCAAAAATGGCATACGTATATACGCATTTTATTAATAAAAGAATTGTGTGAGCGAGGAAATTACAAAATGGAAAAAAAAAGCAAACTAGGTGATACACTCATTTGCATACAATTTATTAACGCTAAATAAGCAACGTTAAAGTACTGTTTCAATATATGTTAAAGAAACTGATGTTTTTTTTTGCTTTAATTATGGTAGCAACTTATATTTTTGACACGTTTGAAACTAAAAAATATTCAGACATTGCAGCAAACTCTGAATAATTGGGGATTACCTAAATAAGTCTTGTCAAACTATTAAATAAACTTCGAAAAACAACAGTTATATAAGTCAGAAAGTGACAAGTGATATAATTTATTCCTTTATTGTTCCTCTGGCTGTTATCCATATTCACATCTGGCGTTAACATTACCATCTAGAATGTTAACGAGAATTCAAGATTGTAACCAAGGTTTCTCAATGAAATGAAAACCTTTCGTTTATACAGCAATTTCTAAATATATTTTTGGATATTGTGAAGTTTTTTTTTGGCATGCATTTCATGATAAATAAACTAATATTATATTTATGATGGGGGGGGGGTCGCCCTTTTTGATCACCAATAAAGTAACTTTTATTCTATTTTCAACTTTACCTTTGGTAAGAAAAAAATATCTGTAACATGTATATAAAATCTCTAAATATTTGGTCCGATATATAATATGGAATAATGATTTGAGCACAAGTCTCAATTTATGCCAATCGATATACGAAGAATTCAAGCTAATGCGACTTAACTTTGTATCTTACAATCAAAATACGTATTTATCTTTTAAATGTCGGTTTGGATGTTTCAAAATAATTCACATAAGCATCAAGTTGGAAGCAATAATTTTAATTCAGAAGAAAAAAAAAGTTCAAGGAGCTATAATATGCTTTCTGTAGAGTGAACATCTTTGAAATATGAATGGGAGTTTTGTTCATTTACTTGAACTTCACAAGCTTCTTTCTGTCGCTGCTACCTTTAGTAACGATAGATACGTACCTACTTTATCACAACTTCAATTACTTCAATTACCAGTTCATCCTCAACAAAAAATCATTTACCTATCTATAATGGATGGCATTCATAAAAAAATTACATTTTTAAGTTAATCAGTTGCAATTTGATTTATAGCCAGATAGGAATATTTGCCAGCAGACGCTGAAGACTTCGTTTAGTAAATCAAATATTTTGGTTAAGCGACGTAAATATTATGTTTTTATTTCTAGAAGATTTATGCGTTTTGTTTGATTCACTTTCGACAATTATTATCAAAGCCCCTTCCTGTGAAGTGTTGAATTTAGTTTGATTATTAAAACTGGTGTTCAGTGAGACATGCCCTCCAGTGGTACAGTGGTATGTCTGCAGACTTACAACGCTAGAAACCGAATTTCGATACCCGTGGTGGGCAGAGCTTTGTGTTTAACTTCAAACAGACAGTGAGACATCGATAGTGAGGCCCGGCATGGCCAGGTGGTTAGGACGCTCGACTAGCAATCTGCGGGTCGCGGGTTCGCATCCCCATCCCATCAAACATGCTCGCCCTTTCAGCCGTGGGGGCGTTATAATGTGACGGTCAAGTGGTAGCAAGTGTGAAATGTTTCAGGCTACTTTTGTGTGCTCTGATGAAATCTCTTATCGTTGAGTCGTCTTATACTTCATGAACAATGATCCGTGATAGCACATTGAGACTTCTTATAATTCATGAACAATGTTTTTGTGATAGATGAACCTTCTTAAATGCAAAAATATATGAACATAATGTCTTACATTTACAGAGAGACACATATAAATCCAAATTTTAATCAAATTTATTTCTTCTTCATTTTCGAAAGGTGCAGCAGGAAAACCAAATTATTATTAAACTTTCCATTTTCATTCTACATTCTCGAATGTACAATCAGACAAAGGATTTTACATCTAATGCTATTGGTTTAATATTTCTTTCTCATTCCTTCTCAGTACTAATCGATTCAAACTTTCATTATTGTGTTGACTCAGCTTGCAACAGAAGCTACCAATATATTCAAAATTTAAATTGTAGGAATAAGGCCAGGTGTTTCCCAAGCTATTATTTTTTCCCAGTGACTGGCTAGTCTAGATCGAGCTCTTGGAACTTATATGGCAGCTTTGTTCTTTAGTACTTGCATGCAAAAATAGCAGCATTTCAAATTACGAATACTGTCGGCCCGTTGTATAACCATAAACACACATGCGCATACGCAGAATTATGTGTTTATGAATAATCACACATTGAAAACTGAGAATATGGAAAATCCAATACGATTTTTTTACTTTGCTGAATAGTCGCACAATTGTTTCTTGTATCTTTAAATAGTTGGCCATTAAAGCTTTGAAGTGGTACTAATAAAGTATGAATTTTCTATTAGTTTGTGTTTTCCTTTTATTATTAATTCAAGTCGTTTACTGCAATATATTAAACATTATAGCATATCTAAAAGTTGTTGATAATCATGCGTTTGCGTTGATCAAATATCGAGTTTTTTTTTATACGTTCATATGTTTTTCATTTATGTTAGATGTAACTGTTACGACAGCGGAAGTCACGTGACGCTGGTAACACGTCATGACTTTCTAGAAGGATCATGACTGTTCCTGGCAACTCTAGTGTTTGCTAGACGCCCTCTATTTTTGTATATAAGCCCGGCAAATAAAGCGGAGATATAATTGCAGATAGATGGAGATAGAGTCAAGTGAGCTGTAGTGACCGTAAGTAAAGTCCGTGAATCGTTGTGAATTATAGCGTGTGTTTAAATTAAAGTGACTGTGGAAATTCTGTGTATTGCAAAGTTGTATTGAGAAAGAATAAACTAGTTTTATTTAAGAAAGGACTTGTATCGCTGAAGTTACTCGGGAATAATTCATACCGGAAATGAACAAACGACCAGAGACGTAACATAACTAACAAAAAAGTAGCAATAACTGTATTTTCTGGAAAATTTCAGTCTAATACATACAAAAGCCAGTTGTCTTTTGGTAACACTCGGTTCATCTGTGTCGCTGAGCAACGCAACTATCACCTGATATTGTTGTCTTAAGTATGTATATAATACTTTGAACGTTTATGAATGCTCGCTTGTATTCTAGGTTTGTATTATTTAGCAATAGCTAATGCTGAAAAAATTTCCAATTTCCTATTAGAACACTTTTTAACGTTAGAAATGACGTGTAAATATTCTTGATATAATCACACTGCGGATAATATACTGAAAAGTAAAAAAAAAATGAACAAGAGTTTGATATGATTTTCATAATTTTATATAAAAAACATGAGCCTTAGCGTGATACTACCCTTTTCCCCCTAATTAAAGTCTAATAAAATATAAAAGTCAGTTGTCATTTTGTATGTGTGTGTAACGCTCATTTTTAATTTAAATTTACAACATTCTTATTGATGCTTTGTGATTGTACATGAAAAATATTTTTATTTTCTCAATGTGTGTTGTTTTTCTTTTAAGATGACGAGGAATGTTTTGTGAACAAAACTCGATGAAAGGTGGGTAGAAGCTCCGTATATTTTAATACCCGTCATTTTGTAACAGGTTAGGCTAGGCCGGTAAATATTAATTAACACAGTAGGGTGAAGCAAAAGATGTTTTTATATTTTTCTGATACTCATTACGTACAGAAATATATCTATTTACACAATACATTTTACACGATGTTATACTTTTGTGCTGGTAACATTAACAATAAAACGATATTTAGATCATTATTTAATTAGCAAAAGAGCAAAAATGTTTGAAAAAATGGGACAGTTTATTTAACATCATTTGCAATGAATTTTGCATGTATTTTGCCAATTGATATTATGTTCAAAATTAGGGACTATTGTACATGAATCCTAAAGATGTCTGACTCAAAATTCAGTTCATGTGTCACAAAAAAGGCCATTCATGTTGAAAATCACATTTTAATCCTTTTGCTCAACTTAGAAGTTAAGAAGTCATAACATGCAAATAGTCTCTCAATATTTGTTTGTTTGCAATTAAGCACAAAGCTACACAGTGGGCTATCTGCGCTCTGCCCACCATGGGTATCGAAACCCGGTTTCTAGCGTTGTAAGTCCGCAGACATACCGCTGTGCCACTGGGGAGCGTCCCTCAATATAGAAATAAAGATACTTTTCAAGCATAAGATTAAATATTTAGTGTTATTTAAATTGCCTTAAAATTCAGGTATTGTGTTTAGAGTTTCTAATAGATTTTTTAGAAAAAATCTTAATTCAATACTTGGTACAGAGAAGTCATATAAAACCTTAATTTATTATCAGTTTAAGATATAATAATAGTATGATTATGTAAATATTTATTTCTACTTTTCCTCCCGTAAAAAATAGAATATGCCTTTTAATATTCGCATGTATTCCTTAAATACCACGCTTGATTAAAAGAATTGTTTCTGATTTTTTCATTGACTTCTTTTCAATAATTTAATTAAATATGTTCAACTTTAGCTAGTTGAATTAGGGTTTTTTATTTAAAAACTCAGAGGTATAAAGAAAATTTATTTATTTCAATGACTTATTGACTACTGTAGGATGTGTTTCTGTTATACAGTAGATTATAAATAACCACAACTAACATAAAAAAAAATCATAAATGTTCGTGTCCAGAAGCGTATCTTGTGAGCTGAATAATTCGCTGTTGTGATTTGTTCGGAATAGGAAGTAAGTATATGGTTTAATAATTATGTAATATTTAGAAAACACAATAACATGTGGTCTACAGCGTTGTTGACCAGTGGTGAAGTTCAGTTTCATCTGTTAAGCACAATGTGGGTCTCATTTCAAGAAGCCTCAGACAGCAAGTCACCACTACGACCTTCAGTCATCCATGCTTACTATGTATCAAAGTTCAAATTCAGGGGAGAGCATGGCCAGCAGTCTAGATAATCTCTGACTGCAGTTCTTCGTGATCTCACATACAGAAATAGATTGAATACATTGCTCTTCACATCAATGGTGAAAGACCAATTTACAAGAGAGGACAATCTTTGGCAAGTAGCATAAGTTCATTGTCTAGAAAATACTATTTCCAAGTTTTCCGAAGTAAAAACTTGTGTTAAAAGCGAGAGTACCAAGGAATGCAGAAATAAACACGTTAGAAAAACAGAAAGAACTCTGCAATAACAAATCACGGGTTTGCAGCACCAAAATATTCCCTTACTCCCTCTTTTACTCTGTGGTACTCTCAGGTGCACTAATAACCTTAGAGATAAGAATATTTACCGCAGTTGCAAAATATTTGACAGAAAATATTATGCAAAATTAAAACTGCGTTTCTTGCCTGAATGTATTAAAAGAAGAGAGTGCACACATTTTGGAAGTGAAAATAAATAAATGTTCATTCAATAAAACTAACAGGCTCAACTCAGCCAGACAAAGGATGAAAAAACAACAACAAACTTTTCTTTATAGTGTCTGGAGAGATATTTGAATAGATTATCTGTAATATCTGTTTACACTGAGAGCATTGACTACCGTGTAGAAACACCAGCAGGGCCATTTTTCTGAAAGTGCATGCATTACTCACACTTCCGTTGATCATTCCATAGGTATAAATAATATGGCTACACATATCCTATAGGTATCACATTAATCGTCTTTGGTCAATATTGCTGTCCAAGTATATATATAGTGTATTCATCCATGTATTCCTACAGCAATATTTCTTACGAGAACCGCCCCTCCCCAGTGGCACAGCGGTATGTCTGCGGACTTACAACACTAGAAACCGGGTTTCGATACCCGTGGTGGGCAGAGCAAAGATAGCCCATTGTGTAGCTTTGTGCATAACTACAAATAAACTTACGAGAACCGGTGTGAAATGACCCATAAAAATAGTCAACTGAAGCAAAAGCAGTTTCGCCTGGTTTCGAAACCAGCTCTACGTTCACTCCTTAACCGTGTACGTGTGAAAAATTATGAAATTTTTAGACCTATCTAAACTAATAAGAAAAGAAACACTTGGTGTTCTTGAATACTACAGTGACGGCTTCTATCTATACCAGCTTTCCTCTGCTTAGCTAAGATGATAAGAGTGCTGTTATGGATGAAGGGCTATGTTGGAAAAATAATATGTGTTCTAAATTTTATTACAAAATTATCTTAAATAAAATTGTTTCCCATTGGGACAGCAGTAAGTCTCCGGATTTACAAAGCTAAAATCCGAGGTTCAATTCCCCGCGGTGGACACAGCGGATAGCCCAATGTGGCTTTGCCCTAAAACAAACAATTAAATAATATTTTTAAATGCTTAGTTTGCTATATGTCTTTATTGTTTTAATACGAGATAAGCATTAGGTTATTAGTAAGTCCAACTATGATTAATTTGATTTAATTGTGTAATGTAGAAAAATAGAGTTTCTTAAAATTACAGTTGGCGGTATTCGCACAGAGTCATGTGTGTAACAGTACTATCGCCTTTTCTTACATGACGTTAAGTGTGATTTCATTGTTTAGCCTGGCTGTTAGATTACATACTTAAGTCAATCGATTATAATTAAAAATAGCTTTTCGTTCATTCTGAGGATTAAAAGAAACAGATTGGAATTTGCAACATTTTGATTCATATCGAATAACACAACTCAAACAATAACCAGCTGAAACACACTGTTAAAAGTTGGTTGTACCATCCAAACTAGGTCGATAACAGATAAACAAAAATGTAATTATGAAACTTAGCATGCTAGAATGAGCCAGAATGATTACTTAGATTACAGAATGATAAGAAAATTTTTAGTAATCACAGCGTTCTTGATAGCTCAATATATCATATTAAAATTTAGTATGAAATAACTTTAGTAATATCCATACATTCATTTGCAATGTTTAAAAAAATAAAGCATAAACAAAAGTAATATTGTTTTCTATTGAATTAAAACACATTCCCGACATACTCTTAATTTTGACGCTAGTAATGAAATTAACTGGTCTAAAATTTAGATTCTCCATTTCTCATTATTGTACCTTATTTACGTAAAAATATCTGGGACATATAATCATTTGTGTTGCATTTACTGGACACATAAAATGAGCTAAGGTTATTTCACTTGTGTTAAGAACGTTAGCTTTCATACGACAGGTGTCACTACTATGTATCAGCTAATATAATATTTAAATGTTTTAAAGAAAATTTTCAGAAAACATTCTCTCTTCGATATAACTTATCCAAATGTTTTAGACATATATAGAGATTGTATATTGAAAACACAACACATGAAATTAATATAATTGAATTATCCAAATGTTTTAGACATATATAGAGATTGTATATTGAAAAACACAACACATGAAATTAATATAATTGAATTATCCAAATGTTTTAGACATATATAGAGATTGTATATTGAAAAACACAACACATGAAATTAATATAATTGAATTAAAATACATATATTTCACGTATTAAATATTATATAAGATTGTTCCAAAGAAAATATATGTACTTATCTTTAAATAATATATGTGTTCTTCACACCTGAACGTTAGTTATTCGATCAAAATAAAAGGCGTGCGCTCACGTTCTCCAGAAAAATGGGTGGTGACTCACGTTATGTAACTTACAAAACATTTTCGTACACTTCAAGAAAGCAAGTTATTTAAGGTGTCCAATTTTCACCAACTTCCCGAATAATTGGGGCAAAGAGAGAATGGGTAGTTTAAGCTAGTTTTCTTGAACCAAACATATTAAATAGATGAGAAGAAAGATGTGAAATGTCTGGACATTGCTACTCTAACTATCCTCACGGTTCAGTGAAACTGTACATAGAGCATTGACATCGTTCATGTTAGAAGGTCGTCTTCGATTATATTTATATACGAAACGTTGTGTTTATGTTAATCTATAGATCTTAAATCCACGAAAACTGGCAGTGTTGACTAGTGGCTATAGAGCGAGTAGTGTTTCAATGTACTTGCCGCTTAAATTACATGTGTAAATGAACCAAAGTTCAGCGTTCAAGGAGTTCTATAGGTTTCCTTATTCATAGATGACATGCACAAGAAAACATTCATGAATGTGAGATATCTAACGGTAATGATATAACGCATATTGAAAATTTATACAGAATGAAGCCCAGTTAGAGGTTGTTTGTATATTCTAATACAATCCATGCATGGAATTCTACATAGTGGATTAAATGATGCTGTGGGCACATCCTGTAAATATCTCTCTGATGTAGGATTGGCATAAGATACTTTGTTTCTGCACCTTCATATACAGTATCAAGTCGCTCAACACACGCAGTCATCACGACTGTTTGCGATATATATAAATATATAGATGCATATAAGAAAGCGCAATTCTATGAGGGCGCCACATGATACCAGGCTCACAATCTTTTATTGTAAAGCATTTTCCATATATATATATATATATATAAAGCTAATATTAGCACTATTTTACTTTGGTAGAACATACGTTCATTAATAT
>NW_013667015.1:236424-263468 GCF_000517525.1 Limulus polyphemus | reverse complement strand
AGGGCGCCACATGATACCAGGCTCACAATCTTTTATTGTAAAGCATTTTCCATATATATATATATAAAGCTAATATTAGCACTACTTTACTTTGGTAGAACATACGTTCATCAATATATGCATTTGAATGTTAAGGGAAAAGTTTCAACTATTAACGTCTGTATAAACAAAACAAAGCTCAAAAGCTGATCTATCTATTTCTGTTTCATGGTAGGGAAAACGATATGTCTAAAATCCTGACAACTGAAGATTTGGAGCTTACTATTTTCAAATTCGATATTTTGAATTTGCACTTGAAAAACTAAATATAGGCTTTTGGTATAACACGTATTACAATTCCGAATGGTATGAACTCGAGCTAAATGATAATTTAAATTTGGTAGTTAAATAAATGCCGATATTATCTCCAATTTATGATATTTGCCAACAAGATTGATACACACAGCTTTCTTTTTTTTAATACAAATATATTTTGATACACAAACAATAATACAATCTACAATAACAGTTATAACAAATAAATAGTTATTACAAACAATGATATATATACACAAAAGTTTTACGATCTTACAAGCAATAAAAAGTCTTCTTTCTAATCTGGAACTTCCTTGATGTCTTATCGAGGGTTCACGATGAGCGAATTAATTTCGATCGATTTAGATACAATTCACTTTATAGGAAGCTAGCTAGCTCTTTGAAATTCACTGATCACACGCCGATTTTTTTCTACAGGTGACGTTAGGTAATGTTTTCGTAAAAGTTTGTTTCTAATTAAACACAAAGCTACATAATGGGCTATCTGTGCTCTGCCCACCACGGGTATCGAAAGCCGGATTCTAGCGTTGTAAGTCCACAAACATACCGCTGTGTCACTGGGGAGCTTTCGTAAAAGTACTAATGTACGATGTGAATCCACTGAAGTTGAATGATTTATAATGTTCGAAATTTATAAACGTTCCTGGTCAATATATCTTAAGTTTCCGATTAATAAGCGTTAATCACAGTTGTAGCTTACGAAGTTTGTAGCGCACCAATTACAGCAACCCAATAATAGATAATGTGTTTTGGCGCGTCGCGTTGGTTATATTTATAGGCGTGTGGAGAGTTTCTCGAAACTTCAGTCTTACGTAACAGTACTGACGCTAACACTAACGTACGTACACTTATTTGTTTGAAGTTATGCACAAAGCTATACAATGGGCTACCTGTGCTCTGGCCATCACGGGTATCGAAACCCGGTTTCTAGCGTTGTAAGTCCGCAGACATACCGCTGTGCCACTGGGGGGCGTTTACGTACACACGTATATTGGTGATTCTTACATTCTAGAATCTTCTGCAACTTTAAATAATAGGCGGGAATTTCTCACTACATATTTTACAGTATAAGTTATGTACATTTCTAAATGTAAATTAATTTAAAGAAACATCAATATTAAAATAAATATATAATAATAAATCCGCCACAGGTAATACTTTGAAAGGTCGTCTGGGATGTTTATTATGAATCACATCTTAAATACATTTGTACCTACACTTGAATATTTACTAATAACGCAACAAAGTACTCAACCTTTTTGTTACACCTGAACAGTGTGAAAATAGCAACTAAGCAATATACTCCAAAATGTATATTAATATCGTATACATAAACCTAAACACATTACCTTAGAGTATTAACAAAAAGAATTTATTCTAGGGTCTTATCTTATTTAAACATTAAAATCTTTTTGATACTAGATAGATCAGCTTAAATACAGTTATATGATTTTTTTTTCATTAATCTACACCAATTTCATGTTATTGGATTTATATCAATCAGCACTTTATAAAATAATAAAAATAATCTTATGTATTTACTAATATAAAACAGAACGTTGTGTTTTGTATTGTGTTGTAGTAGTTGATATTTTCAAAGATTGTCTCCACTTCAGTTTGGTTTTTTAATGTTTTTGTTTATCAAATTGCTGACTTTAACACACGCACACTGTCGCTTTTTTATATAAGGTTTTTCGTGCATAATAAGTCTGAAAAGACGAGTAACAGGAGAGAAACTGAGCTGTAATTTTGACGAATGAACTGGACGACAAGAAGAAGACTGGGTACGAGGTCATTCCTCTAGACATTCTTTCTTTAATGTTAGAAAATGTGTCATTTTATTACGGTATGATGATATGCCACTTTAACATGAACCAATGGGAACATTTTATTAAACGTGGAATAAAATTGCATGCTGAGCGGAAACACTAAATCCTAATTTAAGGGCTGTTAAATTAAATTCACAACCAATCAATGTTCTGTTCGAACTTGAGTATAGGAAGAAAGAAAATGTTTTGTGTACGGCGTTTCGTTTCATAACATTGTGTAGAAGGTACATACTACTAACATTTTTCCAAGTAATTTGTTTTTGTAAAAGTTAGCGTACAAATAAAATGTTAGCATCTATTTCTAGTAGATCAGTTATCAACCAGATCTATTCACTTTCGGATGGTACAAAAATAGATAGGTCTAACAGTGCTCTGATACTCGGGTTTAGTTTTATAGGTTTGTTGTACTGTGCTGCCTTATATAGTTTTGTACCCTCTGAAACTGTATTTCGTACTTTTAGGTTTAACAGTGTTCTGAAACCCAGCGAAATGAACGACAGTTTCAGGGTACCGTTAAATCTAGAAGCCGTTTTTTTTTCTTATAGCAAAGCCACATTGGGCTATCTCCTGTGTCCACCGAGTAGAATCGAACTCCTGATTTTAGCGTTGTAAATCAGCACACTTACCGCTGTCCCAGAGGGAGACCCTAAACACTGAACGATAGTTTCAGAACACTGTTAAACCTAAATAAACTGAGCCAAGATTTCACGCTACTGTTAAACCTAGAAAACCGAATAATGGTTTGATGTACTGTTAAATCAGTACTTAAAACTTCGCTTGTTTCAGGTTTATATGTGAACGTAACAGTGTTGCTTTGAATAAAGTGTTTTGTGTTATAAGATTGTTCATTATTTTCCCCACACTACCGGCTAAGACCTTTGAATAAAGTGTGTTGTGTTATAAGATTGTTCATTATTTTCCCCCACACTACCGGCTAAGACCTTTGAATAAAGTGTGTTGTGTTATAAGATTGTTCATTATTTTCCCCCACACTACCGGCTAAGACCTTTGAATAAAGCGTTGTGTTATAAGATTGTTCATTATTTTCCCCCACACTACCGGCTAAGACCTTAAAATAGTCTTACCTGCTTAATTCGCCAGAGTCACTTTTTTTTTTAAATATAACTAATAGCCTACTCTTAATACTTCCTTTTGAGTTACTGATAAAAAGAGAGTCAATAAAGAATCATTTATGTATTTTTTCAATTCTAATCATAGTTTGCTATTTTCTATGGATATTACAAAGCATTTTAAACCAAGCCTTTTCTGCTTCATGCGCTTTTGAGTTTATCAAAGTTTTTGTAGCCTAACATAATTATCATTGTTGTTACAACATAACATTAATCAATTAATTTTCTGATAAAATGATATCTAATTAATCTACTATGACGACACAACTTAATTAGAAATCTTAATGTATTTTAACGCCATATGTTCGTTATATAACGGCATAAGTTGCATCGATCATCTTGAATACCAAGTGAAATACAGGGTGGTCCATAATTATCTATATTTTAAAATTTAATAATTAAATAACTAAGGAATTATAACAATGCAGTTTTCAATATCTTGTAGCCTCCTAACTCAAACAGTTATGTTTTTGTTTTTTCACTCCAGTGAGTAGCGTTACCCCGTAAAATGGCAACTGCGCAAGAAGAGGCTCAATGCGTAGTTTGGCTTGCAGAGGAACCAAGTCAATGACTGTGGTGCAGCGTAATTACAGACGACAGTATAGATAAAGAAGTATGGGGTATATTAAGGATATCGTATATCGCACACCTATAGCAAACAATACGGAGCAAAAGATTAGGATAATGGACGCCATTGCCACTGTAATTGTGGGCATGTTGCAGCGAACATGGACTAATATCAAACATCGGATAGACATGCTGAGAGCCCCTAATGGTGCACATGTATAAGTCTACTGACTGATATGTCAATAAAAACTGTTTGAGTTGGGGTACAAGGTGTTAAAAACTACATGTTTATAGTTCCTTAGTTAGTTAATTGTTACATTTTAAAATGCTGGTTTAGTTCAGGATGTGAGTGAGAGACATCTTGAATAAAATTTTTCAAATGTTCTGTTCAACACTGATTAATAACAACCAAGAAAATTTTATAGAGTAAATAATACTTCTGAAATTGAAATAATCTGCTGAAAATAATTTTAATTAAGTCATCCAAATTTTAATCATATATTGCACTTTATATGGACGAAACACGTAGAAAGTTCTCTCGTGCACGAAATTTTGCAAACGGCGTTTTCAAATGTTCTCATAAGGGAACTTTACAATGGTACTTAATATAAATTTTCAACTCACACCTATATAATTATAATGAAATGTAAGTTTACTTTTAAAATTGCGCTTTGAAGGATACTTACGAGTTGGAATTCTGATTAGTATCTCGAAGTTTTATTACATTATGTTAAAATTACAAAAACACCAATTAATTCTAAGAATTAGTTTGTTTGTTTGAAGTTAAGCACAAAGCTACAAAATGGGCTATTTGTTTTCTGCCCACGACGGGTATAGAAACCCGGTTTTTAGTTGTAAGTCCGCAGACATACAGCTGTGTCACTGGAGGGCAAATAATGCTAAGAAAATCAGTTACTGAAGAATGAAATCTTGTAGATAAACTAACTTTTCACTGCCTCTACTTTCTGTAAAGTTTAATCTATTGTAATATCCATCATAATAATATTTCATTTTCAGTTCACATGTGTAATTTGTATGGGAAAAAAGTTTTGAATAGAAACCTGAAAATATACGATCTATTAACGTTTTGGATAAAACCACTTTGATTTGATTTTATCGTTAAAGGATACGATCAAATCTTTTTCTTATGTAGTATAATTAGCCAGTAATTGTAGGATTTACAGTCATTTGAAGTGAAGCCTAAAACCTGAAAGATAACCAAGGCAACAGAAAAATATGTTTGTCTGTCGTTAAGCGCAAAGGAACACAATGGTCTACATGTGATGTAACCACTGGGGGTATATTTATTATGAGACATATCAATTTAGCACTCTGTAATGAAGTGCTTATTTTAATAACTAAATTACCAAAGAGGGATTGGATGATGTTCTAAATTATTGTAATTTGAAGAATAAATTCAATTTTTTAGTAGTAGTTAATAAAAAGTTAAATATTTTAATGGTATGAGTATTTTGAGGTGGGTGCGTTATAAATTTGACAATCAAATCCCGCTATTCAGTATGACAAGAGTAACCCAAGAATTGGCGGTGGGTACTATTGACTAGTTGCCTTCCCTACAATCTAACAGCTCAAATTACAGCCGCCTATCTCAGATAGCTCTTGAGTAGCAATGCGCAAATATCCAAAAACACTTTCTCCTGAGTTCTTTTTTTATCAGGTTTGATGAAAATATCAGCTCAGAGTCAGAAACGTCGTCTCCAAAATCAGACAAAAAGGCAGGAGCAGTCTACAGTAAACTGTTCAACTTGTGAAAACACTGCTAATATCACGACTTCAAAAACAAAGGTAACTGTTCAAAAATAGATCCGTATTTAATTTTCTATTAATTAAGTTTTACTTAAGAAACTGAACTATTAGGAAAAATCTTAATAATTTAGAAATTAATAAGATTCTTTTCTAATAATTAGTGTATTGATAATCATTAGTGCACCAATACGTAGTGCATATAAAAAGAAATAACATAGCATTATGAACTGTTAAGCGTAAATATAATAATTATCTTATACCTCTGACGTTACAATCTACTTGGAGAGAATTTTGATTCTCATTTAAATGCAAAAGCCAAGATTTTAAACAGGATGTGATACCACTTCTGCAAGAGGAGACGATACTCTCTAGATAATATAACATTTGTATCTGGAACAGTTTTGATTCATTATTACACTAATATTGTCCTATGAAAAATTGTCGCTACCAAGCTACAACTCTCACTGTTACACAGCGTTAAAAATACACAGAAACAGATAGTTGTGGTTATACATGTCTTTATCGCTTGGGAAGGTATCGACTAAACGCACGTGGTCTTCGCCTGTAAGGTTTCAAAATAATATCTTTTGAGCTTTTGTTCTTTATTGGAGATGGCTTACTTTCTAAGCAGCGCCTGTTTGATTATAAAATTTTCTAAGAGATTAGGCATAAGCTGCGGAAGAATTTCTGTGTTTTGTTGTATCAGTTTATGTGCTAATGCTTACATGCATAAGCAAACATCTGTCGGTCGAAATAAACGTAGATTTCGTGAAACTGAATTTTAATAAGTAATTTTTTTTTCTCCTTTTCCGACAATAAAAAAAGTCCATTTCACCAATCTAAAGCTCTCCATCAGTATATAATCAAATAATAACTTTTTATGGATCATTCAACCATAAATAACACATCAATAATTTTTTTGTTTACTCTGTTTGATAAAATTATTATCTTACATGGGCGCACATAGGAAAAGACAAAAGAGGGCATTTACCCCTTTTACATTTCATAACAAATTGCACGTATTATGATGTAAACTTAACATCGTAGTTAAACTAAATATTTTTTTATTAAAACTGTAAATTTGTGTTTGCGTTTAAGCACACATAATATATATTCTTTTAGTCTGTAAATTTACACTGTAAAAGCTAATCCCTTACATACAACTTTCCATACGTTTCAATGCATGATTCAAGCGATAAACAGCGAACTTAAAAGAACAAAAAACACTGTTACTGTTATTTATGTTAGCTTACGAATGAGTGCAAATTTATTGCCCACTCTGTATATTTAACATTGAAAAAAATGTAGGTTTGGTTTTAGTAATACACAAACTCTAGTATCGCTAATATACTCTACTTACAAAAATAAAACTATAATGAAATTTTGATAGATTTTTTAAAACTGAAGAAAAAAACACAGTCGTTCAATATTGACAAAATTCATTACTAATAATAAATGTGAACATTACCAGCAAGTCGAAAAATTAATTTACAAGTAACAGGAAAAGCAAAATTAACGAAAAATGTCAATATCTGGCTGCACAAATATAAAGAAAAAGAATAGCTTATTAAGATAAGCAAACTAACAAAATGAGTTTTTAGCAGCTGGTAGGTCTTCCTCTGTTGTTTATGACTTCTCTCCATCTATTCCCTATATTTCTGATGAATTGATGTGGCAACACAGTCCACTCCTGGATGAGGGCAGCTCCGAGCTTCTCGACAGTCGAAGGAGCTGGTTGTCCGTCTCTAACTGCTCTCCATAGCAAGTCTCTCACTTGCTCAATGAAATTTAGGTCCGGTGACTTAGCAAGCTAGTCCAGTACATCTATTCCTTCATCCTGAAAAATTACTGCGTGATCCTGGCGATGTGACGAAGAGTGTTGTCCTGCTGACACACGAACTCATCTCTAACAGCAACAGCAACGAGAAATAGGTAGCATGATTTCATCTACGTAACGTCTTGCTATCCTGGATCCTCCACCCACCACAAAGAGGTCTGTACGTCCTTGTCGGCAGATATACCAGATCATGATTGAGTCACCATAAATATATCATGATGGACAATGCTACAGGCCGAATATCGCCTCACCTTCACATCTCCAGACCCTTATACGTTCATGAATCACTTAAAGATATACAGGCCCTGCTCACACCTTTAAACAGTCCAGGAGTCGGGTCCACTGCTTAAGGGTGACATGTTCATGAGCAAACGCCAGCCAGGTTGTTCGGTGCTTTGTGGTGGGTACAAGGACTCGAACCGTATCCTAGACCTGAGTCCAGCCTCATGGATTCTCTTCTTGATCGTTGGACACGATACATGCACACCTTTGGCTTGCTAAAGCTCGTTTTCGAGGCCCTTAGCGCTGATGGTATGGTTTCTAAGGGCTAAATTTCGCAGACATTCGTAGACCATCTGCGTCCCTAGCCTGGCCTTCTGGTGTATTCTTCTATGGCCTGGTATTTGTACTACAATATACTGACCACAGATTCTGACTCCCCCATGACTTGTGCCACTTCAGTGTGGACACGGCATTCCTAAAGCAGTGTGACGGTTCTGCAAACTTTAGTTTCAGTTAATGGTTTCTAACTACTTGCACATTCTTCGCAAAAGTGAATACGAACAAAGAAATTCGTAAACCTAGCGTTATCTCAACAGTAAAACGTCTTCCCTAATCGATCGAAATAGGTTACAGGTTTGCAGAATTTGGGTCATTTCTCATAAATGCCTATTACATAAGCAATCATTGGTGCATAAACTTGCAAACCCTAGGTAATATTAGTGTAATCCTTTATGTCATGATAAAAAAGACTGTTTAGCGTAGGTAGTATTAATTAATTAGTTTGTGAGTTGATATTTTATGATTGTTTAGTGTGTTTTTTATAATAAGAGAGTTAAAAGCAAAGATTTCTAGAAAGTGGGCAGAGGATTAAGTGATAAACATATAAATAATGTGAGACGAGCAGGAACAGCAGACAGACAGGAAACTAATTAAAGTTAAATGCCGTAGCAGTGAAAGGCCTAACGGTTAATATAGGCCTAACGATTAATATGTTAGAAGAAGAGATAAGAAGTATAGTTTATTCCGTCAAAGCGAGTTTTAATGTAAATGAACCAGCTTGAGTGCACTTTGACAAAAGGAACAGACAATATCTGAAGTACGAAGACCAGACGATTACTGGAAGAGCAGTATGCGAGTGCTATAACTCATGCTATAATTGTAAGCGAATTATACACGAAATACTAATGCGATAGAAATAGAGAAAGGTAGTTCGGCTTATCAACTGAAATTCTAAAGCAATTGAATAGGCCTAAGTGGATTTTTTACAAGAAGAAAATAACTATATATAGTGTTTATGATATGCCTATTATCGCTGTAATGTAAAGAATTTGATGTGCATACGTTTAACTAGTTCGAATATATATTATTTTGAAAATAAGTCGAGTGCATGCTTTTCGTTTATTTTTGAATTTATCGCCAACAAGTAACAGACACCTATTGTAGAAGAATCATAAGCCCAACAACAACAGCACAGTATCTATTTATACTATTAAGAAGTATAAGTTAACTGACAATTGGCGAGCCACAGCGAGGATTATACAATGGTAAACGGCGATAGAAGAAAGCATGAACGAAACCGGAAATAAGTAGGCCTACGTACGCAAACTGTAGTAGCAACGAAAATAGTGTAGAGATTACAATTACGCTATACAACTATGTCAACAGATTTCGACGAATCGGTAGAAAGAGAATCTCAACTTAGGTAAAAGACAGTTAACCTGTTAGTTAACGAGAGATAGTTAACGAGTAGATAGTTAACGAGAGTTTGTTAAATACAACAAGAACTAGAGAGAGAAGAACGGCAACAAAGAGACAAATTGAGAAAGAAGAAAGATAAAGACTGAAAGAAGAAAAGGAGAGAAAGAAGAGGCTGGAAATAGAGAGAATGGAAATACAAATTGAAAAAGAAGAAAAAAGAGAGAGGAGAGACTATAGATAGAGAGATTAAAAGCATAAATTGAGATTGCAAAGCTCACCCAACCGGAGGAAAATGGACCCAAGAATGACAATGGAGTTTTGGCCAGCAATCCAAGCTGCCCAAATTTGATGAACATAAAGATGACATGCATGTTTTTTTCTGGAGAGATATGAAAGATTCGCCCAAAGTTAGAACTGGGACAAAGGCGACTGGGCAGTCTATCTCAGCCCACTTCTCACAGGAAAAGGCCTACAAGTATATGCAGGCATGACGTCAGAAAATGCCATGGATTATGACAAATTAAAAGTGGCTTTACTGAAACGATATGAACTTACTGAAAATGGTTTTCGCCGGAAGTTCAGATAAGTCAAACCTGACATTGGAGAAACTGTATTTCAGTTTGTGGCACATCTATGGCGATACTTCACAAGATGGAATGACATGGCCAAGTGTGAAAATAGTTTTCAGGGACTGGCAGAAATATTAGTACGAGAACAATTTATGATTACGTGTTCAACGGACATGACACTGTTCCTAAAGAAAAGCACAACAAAATATAATCAAGTTGCCATAGCAGTATATGGAAGCCCATGGAGGTAATATAACTAGCAAGTCCAAGAATATCCAGTTATATTCAAAACTAGTAATGGTTGACCAGAAGCAGGAGTTTACCAATGGTGATAGGAGGTTAATAGACTGGAGGGAGAAGAGATGCTATGTTTATTATAATATGGGACACATTGCAAAGAAGTGCAAGTCCATTACCAGCAAGCAACAGCAGAAACCTCAACATAAAGCAGCTGGAGCTATTTATAAAGACAGTGCTGATAAGGAACAAGAAAAGAATGACTAGCACTATGGATGCTGCTGCCAGAAGAAAGAGAATCAAGACTACTCGTCAGATTCAATACAAGAAAGCATGATTAATCAGTGCAAGACTAATGGTCTGCTCAAGTTAGTAAATGGATCGACAGTGGCAATAGTTATGAGAGCATGTTACAAATATTGAGAGGTGTCAACAAATCATAATATGTCAATATGTGAGAGCTACGTTGGAGATAATAAAGTAAAGGTTCTACGAGATACTGGGTGCAGAAGTGCAGTAGTGACAGTCAGTTTAGTACCTGATGATCAGATGCCAGGTAAGATACGCCTATGTATGCTAATTGATGGGACAGTGAGAAATTTTCCCATGGCAAAAATAAAGGTGGATATTTCATATTATGTAGGATACATTGAAGCCACGTGTATCAAGGAACAACTATGTGACTGGGTGATAGGAAACATACCAGGTAGTAAGAATTTAGAGAAACTAGACAAATAGAAGACTGCCGAAGCAACTGCAGTCATCAGAGAGTTCAAAGGAAAAGGAGCAAGCAAGATATCAAACCTTTTAAGGTTATTTCATGGGAGCTGAAGAAAGTGCAGAAGAAAGACCCTTCACCACAGAAACTTCGGGACAGTGCCCAAGAGAAAGTCAAACACAATACAAAATGGAAAGAAAAGTATAAAACAGATAATCGGAAAGGAGTATTAAAGTGGACCTGTCAAAACAGTTTTACTGGGGAAGCCAAACCCAAAGACAGTCAGAAAAACATATATAATAACAAGACCAAGGGTCGACATTTTAAGGTCGGGCAGAAGGTTTTAGTTCTGCTACCTGCAGACAACAACAAACTTATCCGGCAGTGGAAAGGACCTTTCACAGTACAGGAAGTAGTCAACAGAATGTAATGACTAAGGTCTTCCAGGTCTTTGAGTGAAAAACAAAACATTATGGGTGCAGCTATTGATGTACAAATGGACATGGCAGATGCGGCTGTCATAGAAGCAGAATCTAAAGACAGTGACTTCATTACAGAAGATAAGAGCCTACTAAGCCTAAGAGCACAGAATGGAGATGATGCGTACAACAACGTCAACATAAGTATCAATCTGACTGTTACGAAGGAAGAGAAACAAAATCTACTGTGTCAGTATACAGATAGATTAGGAAATACGGACCTCAAGCAACACAAGATCAAAATGAAGACAAGGGATCCTCTTAAGGAAAAGCCCTATTGGAGATCCTACCCTAGGAGAGGCAGACAAAGGAACTGTAAATGTTGGTGTAGACTATATGAGAATACTCTTTATATTAACTTAGAATAGTCTTTGTATATAGTAAAAAAATGTTTTAAATATTTCATTTGAAAAGGGCTTATGTCATCAATTATTTTGTGAGATAATATTTTACGATTGTTTAGTGTTCTTATTATAATAACAGAGTTAAAAGCAGACGATTGTTGGAAGTTGTGTTTATAATCCATTGATGTTGAGATCATCGAATGTCGCGTGAAATACATTGACGTCGAGAATATAGAGATTTCTAGAAAGCGGGCTGAAGATTAAGTGATAAACATATAAATAGTGTGAGACGAGCGTGAACAGCAGACAGACAGAGCAGACGAGAAAATAAAGTCACGGGAAGTAGTAGGTCGGCCAAGGAAAGTTAAACGTAAAGTTAACTGCCGTATGAGTGAAAGGCCTAATGATTAATATGTTAGAGAAAAACTAACAGAAGAAAATGAGATAAAAAATATAGTTTATTCCATCAAAGCGAGTTCTAATGTCATTGACCCAACCTGAGTGCACTTTGGCAAAAGTAACAGACGATCCCTGAAGTACGAGGACCAGACGATTACTAGCTACTGCTATAGCTCAGGCTATAATTGTAAGTGAATTATTCACAGAATACTAATGCGGTAAAAATAGAGAAAGGTAGTTCGGCTGGTCAACTTAAATTCTAAAGTAATTGAATAGGCTTAAGTGGACTTTTGACAAGAAGAAGAGAACTATATATAGTGTTTATGATATGCCTATAATCTCTATAATGTGAATAATTTGTTGTATATACGTTTAACTAGCTCAAATATATATATATTGTTTTGAAAATAAGTGGAGTGCGTACTGTTTGTTTATTTTTGAATTTATTGTCAACAAGTCACAGACACCTACTGTAGAAGAATCCTAAGCCCAACAACAACACAGTATATATTTATACTATTAAGTAGTATGAGTAAAAGCCTTTAATTGACAATTGGCAAACAAAACATCTGACACTATACAATAAGTATGCTAAATTTGATAATTTGTGATAGCCTAAAATATACAAATTTAAACAAACCTCGTTATCAATTCCCTTTTGTGAGTAGTGTAGTTATCTTACTCTGCAGTCAAGCAGATAGAAAAAAGTAAGTGGAAAACTAAATGTATTTAAAAGTAAGTAGCAAAGTAGCTTACAGTAGAAATTTTGATGTATTTTATGGTAAGCCAAAAATAGCATGGTTTTGAAAATAACAAAGTATATTTAATAGTTTAGGATGGCCTTACTATTACACAAAAGAAATAATAGTTGTAAAATATTTGCTGTCTTTTATTTGATTATTATTTGTTTGTTTTAAAAAAAATTCTATAAATAATATAAAAGAAATCTACCTATTTACCTTGTTTTTGCTAAATAAAAAAAGAAGTAATTATTATTACTAATCCTCGAAATAACAATGAAGTAGCTGGTTAATATGAGAAAAATAAAATAAACCATAAAAAATAGCCGAAAAAGCCAAAACAAGCGCAAAAATAAAATGGTCATTCAGAGTGATCGTTATGACCACAAAGATATCGTCATATGAAATGAAAATCACCCGTGCATTATAGATCATGTAACAGAATAAACAAAGCCACATATATGTATATATATATATACATGTATATATATACGAAAATTATTTTTTATAGGGCCCAGCATGGCCAGATGGTTAGGGCGCTCGACTCCCGTCCCACCAAACATGCTCGCCCCTTCAGCCGTGGGGGAGTTATAATGTGACTGCCATTCCCACTATTCGTTGGTAAAAGAGTAGCCCAAGAGTTGGCGGTGGGTGGTGATGACTAGCTGCCTTCCCTATAGTCTTACACGTCTACATTGTTTTGCTACTTGATGTTACTTGGTATTTGATCTTTGTATGTTAAACTCTTCCTTAACTTCTAGAAGTTTTTTTTTTAAATAACTAATTCGACCACTCAAGATTGTGGACTTGGCATTAAAGTAAATGATGAGGAAATTGTGGTTTTTGTTTGTACTTTTTTACGCTAACAGATTCTATTTTTTTCCAGAAATAATTCTGTAAGAAAAGTTAAAACATTGAAATAGAATCATAATCTGCGTTAAACTCGCTTGGGGGTGGCCAAACATGCTATAATGACTTTTCATACTAATTCTATTTGCATACGCCAAACCTTTTTTTTGTGTGCACAACAACACATACAAAGATATATGTATGTATGTATGTATGTGTTTCAATGAGATACTTACTTGAATATTAACTGTGATACGTTTTTTTTTATCACTCATCCTGCCAGTCTTCTTTCGTCTTGTTCAAGAAATAATCCTTATCAAGTTGACTTGTATTATAGTTGTCGCGAGACAATTTCTAAATAATTTTTTATGATGAACGTATTCCCGTACTTGGGAACTTAAAATACTATTTGATGTTTATATATATTATGGTTTTAGATACAGTGGGCTGTTCGTTAACAACGAGCAACAAAGCCACGTGTTTGCTATGTACCTTTGGAAGGCTGTGTTATAAACACGTAACAAGGAAAACAGATATATTTCTCATATAAATGAATACTGCTGGGTGATTATTAAGACTATCAGGACCAGCAGACGTTAGTTCTCTAAGCAGCTATGTTTCTCCCTTTTGACACAATCCATGTCATGTTAATGTGACGCGATACTTCAACAACATAAGGGGCTTCAGTACATGTAGTTATATCTTACTTCAAAATTAACCCGATGGATGATAATACTTATTTAAAACTAACCTACGGGTAGATAGGCAGATCAAATTATCTTCCAGTTTTATAAAATAAATCGTGAAAGAAGTTCGATATTAAATCTACATTGCCCCCCAGTGGCACAGCGGTATGTCTGCGGACTTACAACGCTAGAAACCGGGTTTCGATACCCGTGGTGGGCAGAGCACAGATAGCCCTTGTGTAGCTTTGTGCATAATTAAAAAAAAAAAATCTAAATTTTATTTGTAGTGTCGACCAAAATACTTAGATGTGTGCATTGATCTGAAAGTTTTCACATTGATCCTTAACAAAAGGCAGTTTTTTTTTGCTTTGTTTTCTGCAGTTGTGGCATTGTAATGAAGACTCAGTTAGGTTAAACCATTTTATCGCCGTTGACATATTTCTACGTGTTATTAGATATCTGTGATCCTATTTTGTATTATCATTTGTATACAAAATCACAACATAATATTGTTTCAGTTTGTTTATAAAGAAGATGAAACGAAGGAAAAGCTTAGGAAGAAGAACTCAAAGCGATTGTGGGAGAAAAACGGATGATGTAGAGTGAAAATCAAAATGACATGAGTAAAACACAACTAGTGAAAGGCAACGTGGTAAATGTCTTAAGCAATAAGAACGACCGTCTAATCCCTCAACACTGAAAACCGAAACAGAAACCAGCTGGCGAGTCTGGTGCTCTGGTTTCCGTCACCTTGGAAGGCTCCAGGGAACCTCGCTAGGATTATGGCTCCCAAGTTCTCAAATAATAAATAAAAATAAAATTGAAAAAAAAAAAGTATTCAAATAGCTGGGTCAGTAATCAAGGGAAGGTTGTGTAAAACGCAAGTGTTTAACGACGTTATATTCAGTTTCTGTGCATGCTTACAGTGATCACATTATCAAATAACTCCTATTACGCAGTGTCCGACTAGAAACACAGACAGCGGCGGACATCATTACTTCTTAATAATTAAACTTACGATGTAGCAAGATTAGTCAGAATAATTTTTCTGTAACTTTTAATGTAGGAGATATGATTATAAATTAAAACAACAATACCATAAGATTAATATTGTAAGCTGCTAAAAATATATAAACTCTCAGCAAAGGAGGAATGAAAAGGGGAGAGAATTGGAGACTAAGAAACTCTGAGTCTTCGTAAAAATTGTCACTTCTCAGTTAGTTTCTACAAGTCTTTATATGATGGTTATAACTGTCCATTCGAATCTTGTGTTTAATATTAATACTGTTAATTTTTACAGTTTAGCTTTTTAACACACTAGAAATAACATAAATTTTACTCAGAACTTATTAAATTGTATATAAACCTTTTGCTCTAACTATATATAGTAAAGTACATAACACAAACATTACGCTTTGTCAAATGGTTTTCTAAACGAATGACATACTTTTGATGAAATTCGGTCACATATGTAAACATTTCAAAAACAGATTATTCTCTTATATAAGCTCAGTTAATAAAATCATCTAATCTAATATATCAACTTCTATGATTTTTCTAGATATCATTCCAGTTTATCCTGTCTCTCATCAAACTAACACTATGTAGAAACTTTCTTCAAGTGATATATCCTGACTCACATATCACGATGGGGACTCAAAGAGCATGGTTCATTCCAAGAATAGTGGCATCACTATGATGCAAAGTTTGGTTTTGCACTACTGACTTTCTACGTAACAATAATTCCAAATAACAGCAAATTCTATCAAAAGTCTTACAAACTTTTGAACGCATCCAATTGAATTTTGATTACGTTAAAATATACACGAAGTGTAGAATTTAAGCTTTCAGTTGTATATGTTATGCCTACCCACTAGTGGCTCAGCAGTAAGTCGGAGAGATTATAATCCTACAAATTTATGGTAAGCAAAGCACAGATAGCACATTGTGTAGCTTTGCGCCCATAACCAAAGTATATGATATACGTTCGTTTATAGCTACAGGAACCATTAGTTGATATGAGAGGAAGCTGATATGAAATGATATATGTAAGAAACGAAGGAAGTAAAATATTTTGTGGTTACTTGAGGATTATGGAAGTGGAACACGATGAGTAAACATGGGTGAGAAATTAAACACACACGAACTGTAAGTCTATGGAACTCCGAAGTGTTATGTTCGTAAATAAATGAGATAGAAGAAAGGAATCGTGTTGATTTACACAGACATAAGTGAGAAACAAAGGGCATAGATCAAGTTCATTTGAAATGACTACGAATTAAGTACAAGTGTATAGTTGTGAAGCTAAAGAAGGAGAAACTTTTGTTATGAACACAGACAGGAGATTATGGTACATGTACATGCACGGTTGGCGGGTCAGATACATTGGATCTGAAACTTGCCAGGTAGCATAGATATACACAAGGGATCTTGAGGAAGTAGAAAATTCTGGATACCTGCTGCACGGAACTACGGAAGTTAAATATGATCGATTTATGTCATATAAAGATTATGAAACTCTTATAAATGGGTTTTTCAAAAGTTTGTTTGTAGTTAAGCACATGGCTACACAAAGGGCTATCTTTGCTGTGCCCATCACGGATATCAAAACCTTGTTTTTAGCATATGAGTCCACAGAGTTACTGCTGTGCTGCTGGGGAGTAGTTTCACAAAAGTGAAATACTATAAAAGCACTGTATCTTGGATATATATAAGTATAAAGCTGAAAGAAGAAAAAAAAAGTAGTGGGATGTCGTCAGGTGAATGAGAAATTTTGAAACTGAATTATTTTTAGGTCAACAACGATGGAAAATTTTGAAAACGTAAAACATGTCGCATAATATCGAGAAAGAGAAATGTGTTGGGTTGACAAATGTATGTAAGTATGCTTGTTTGTTTTTGAATTTCGAGCAAAACTACATGAGGGCTAGCCGTCCCTAATTTAGCAGTGTACTACTAGAGGGAAGTCAGCTAGTCATCACAACCTTGGGCTACTCTTTTACCAACAAATAGTGGGATTGGCCGTCACATCTTAATGCCCCCACGGCTGAAAGGGCGAGCATGTTTGGTGGGACGGGAAAGCTAACCCGCGACCCTCAGACTGCGAGTCGAGCACCCAAACCACCTGGCCATGTATGTATGTATGGCCGAAAAAGTAAAATATGTTCGATAACAATAAATACAGAGGTGTTATACACATGGTTAGCATAAGAGCAATTCTAAGCAACTACAATGTTTTGGATTGCTCCAGACAGACTGGCAAGGAGCTGAAGTCCCCAGTGGCCCAGCGGTATGTCTGTGGACTTACGACGCTAGAATCCAGATTTCGATACCCGTGGTGGGCAGAGCACAGATAGCCCATTGTGTAGCTTTGTGCTTAACTACAAACAAACAAACAAACGAGAAGCTGAAAGAAGGTGGTTGGCGAGAATAACTGTTAATAGAATCGGAGTGGTCACATGAAGATATGTGAACATTTTCGAAAGTATGTTTTCTGACCTTAATGGCTGATTATGGTACATTCATATAAATGACGGGGGTGAAGGAATTGAAATATTTTAGAAAGTCATTAGATGAGTATTTCGGGTTTGCGATATCTTGACTAAAGAAAGTATTTTTGATCTTGAGTTATGTTACGTAAACAGAAGAAGGCGTATTTGGAATAAATTAAGTGCAGAATTAAATAATTGAAAAATGCTGGTCTGCTCATGCGCGTTGCTGAGGAAGTGAAACATGATGGGTTAACATTATTCGTAGATCATGAAAACGGAGTGTAAAATGGATACTAAATAGTGGGACTTGATGGATTGACTAAATTCAGTATTAAAGAAACGGGGTGTTTTTGGTTGACGTAATTCTGAGAAAGTGTAACTGAAATTTCTTGTGTGACATAAGAGAGATAATAGAAACTTAGATATGGTTGGTGGTAACAACTCGAAAATTACGAAAAGAGAGCGTATTAGGAATTACTGTAAAAAACAACAACAAAAGCAAACACAACTGAAGTAAACATGTGTTGTTGATAAAGACAAGTTAGGGTAATGAATTGTTCGGTGTTGAATAAGTGGAAAGTGATGGTATTAGAATATTTTGGGTTGACATAACTAGAAGATAAAGGAATCAAACGGTGTTAGATTGACATCAATGTAAATAATAATGGTCAAATATACTGGGTTAAGGTTAGTGGAAGACTAAGAAAATAGAATATGAAAGAAGGGTTAAAGCAAACTAGATTTACGTAACTGTGAAATGAAAAGTTGGGTGGATAGTACTAGAATACTATTTTATATTTCGCGAACAGCATTCAATAGTGACAAATTGAAACACGCGAAATTTATGTGTGAGAGACATTTAACAGATGTCAATGTGGTTCACTTGAAAATTAAAGTCTGTTTAAGGGTTTTAGTCAAATACAAAAATGAAAATATGTTGGATTCACAATAAGCATATATAATCTAACATTATAAGGAATCCTACTACGTCATTTGGTCTAACTGCAACATCTAAGCGTAACCGAAACGTTGAGTTTTTCCTCACAGACGACAAATTAGGCATGTTTGTTTGATATTTTCCTATTTTGCTTTCATAATATAACGGGGTCCACCTGCATCACTCATTGGCCTGGTTATATGTTAATTTATCAACAAGACACTTGCAAAACTACACCCATGAGCCACTGTCAGAAACAGACTGCGCGGGCCTTGTCGACCCACGTACAGCAGCAGTTCATGGCCTTTGGACGCTGAGATATTGTGCATGAGTTGCCCTGCAGGGTTCTAGCACGTGAGTCTGACAGCAGTCCTGGTTATAATAGTGTAACCCCAACGAGCTGTGAAGTTCTATTTCATATACTTTCGTGTGGTTTTTGGCAGCTGTAGTAACTGTATATGATAGTAGAAAACAATTAGTGTCAAAAACAACTGTTTATCATAGTAATTGCTTTATATGAAAAGGATGATTTTGCGGTTTATTTAAAAGAACAACAGAGTAATGTTTAAATATAGAATATGTGCCTCTTAAGAACTCAACGTAGATAACTCGCCGTATGTTGATGACAGCTGCGACTTTATATTATAACTAAATAAAATCAGGATACTGAGTTGGATTTTTTATTCTGTTTTGGAGTAGCCCAAGAGTTGGCGGGAAGTGGTGATGACTAGCTGCCTTCCCTCTAGTCTTACACTGCTAATTTAGGGACGGCTAGTGCAGATAGCCCTCGTGTAACTTTGCGTGAAATTCAAAACAAACAAACAAACCGTTTTGGAATTAATATATTCCCCCCCCCCCAGTGGAACAGCGGTATGTCTGCGGACTTACAACGCTAGAATCCGGGTTTCGATACCCGTGGTGGTTAGAGCACAGATGGCCCATTGTGTAGCTTTGTGCTTAATTACAAACAACAACAATATATTTTTTTTCTGAGAGTAATTAAATGTTTACCATGGATTCCATAATAATTAAAACAAAAATTAACAGCAATCAAAACAAGTTTTAACATAGAGTGGCATGCTCTTTTCTCAAATGCTACAGATTTCCTATAAAGGCATTGTTATTATTATTACTTAAATGCCTTTATACATTTTAAATTGACGTAACACCATTCCTAATCAGCAAGTTTGACAATCACTTTTTTGTAATCGCTGGAACTGTTTCTCTTGTCAACTTCTAAATGTAAGGAAGATCTCTAACGCTACGCAACGGATTTTGAAGAAAACTACAAAATTATTAGTTCCATATTATCTCTCTCTCTCCAAGCTCACACAACTTCAGTGCTTATGGTTACAATGTTATCCTGCATATTAAAATTATTCAATGCCCATGGCCGCCACATTAACCCTTGACAATATAATAATAATATATCGGTATGTGGTTACCACTTTATTTCCTGATACTTTAATCATGAATCAGTATATGGTTATCAAATTATTTTACTGTACTTTAGTCATACGTCAGCACATGATTACCACGTTATTCCTCTGAGCGTCTTCAGAATTTCAGTATTAATGTGTGCTCATTCAATGTTATTCCAGTATATAATATTTTTAATAATATTTCAAAATTAATGTTTCCTCACACAGTATCTCATGTTCTTACTAGGTATAATATAGACAGAGAATGAAATATGTAAATCAGATTATGGGACGCAGGGGAGTGTAAGTAGATGAGATGGTTAAAAATTACATAGTTTAAGTGTGAACTGCGACTACATACGGATATGCAATTTTCTCGTCAAAAGCATTCTGTCAGATATAAAAAACTGTTTAGTGTAGATATTATTAATTTACTTATTTTGTGAGTGAATATTTCACGATTGTCTAGTTTTTTCATAACAAGAGAGTTAAAAGCAATTATTTTAAAGGCGATAGTTATGACAAGTTTGGTTACGTAACTCGGTAAGAATCCTACATTGTGTTTATAATTCATTGATGTCGAGGCTATCGAGCATGCAATCCATTGATGTCGAGGATACAAAAGTTTCTGGAAGGTCTAAGTGATAATTGTATAAATAGCGGCAAGCAGACGAAAAAAATAGCAGACGAGAGTAAAGTCAAGGGAAGGAGAGGTTCGGTCAGAGAAGAGTTAAACGCAAAATTAATCGTCGTGGTAGTGAAAGGCCTAACCGTTGATATGTTGGAGTGAGATTAACAATTTCGTAAGATATAAGAATAATAAGTTGTCTCGTCAAAGGGTGTTCTAAAGTAATTGAACCAGCCTGAGTGGACTTTGACAAAAAAGCAGACGATTTTTGAAGTACAGGATACAACTGCAGTAACTCAACGACAATGTAAGTGAACTATACACGGATAGTTTGGCGATAGAAATAGAGAAAAGAAGTTCGACTTGTCAACTGTATTATAAAGCAATTGAATATACCTTACTGGACTTTTAACAAGAAGAAGAGAACTATATAGTGTTTATAATATAAATATGATCTCCAAAGTGTAAGGAAT
Organism: Limulus polyphemus; assembly: GCF_000517525.1. Classification (NCBI taxonomy): domain Eukaryota; kingdom Metazoa; phylum Arthropoda; class Merostomata; order Xiphosura; family Limulidae; genus Limulus; species Limulus polyphemus. The sequence continues at coordinate 242,132 of NW_013667015.1, read as the reverse complement.
TTATGTACATACGTTTAACTTGTTCCGAATACATATATACATACATATATATATTATTTTGAAAATAAGTGGAGTGCATGCTGTTTGTTTATTTTTTGAATTTATTGTCAACAAGTCACAGACACCTACTGTAAAAGAATCCTTAGCCCAACACACCCATATATTTTAACTTACTATATATAATATAAAAAAGTGAGTTCCTGACACATTATTTATCATGTTAAATTTTCTATGGTAAAGAAATTGGACGAAATTATGACCAGTTAAACCCTAGAAAATTCTAAACCAGTGGTCCCAAATGAACAGACCGTTGGCACATAAGACCCTCGGAAGATTGATTCGTGATCCAAACGATGATAAGATATTGCAAAAGTCAGCAAAACTGTATTTGGGGATTGATGTTTACCCCAACAAACTTAGTCCTGACCTTTGGGTTTATGGGCGTCAACTGAGGTGGCCCAATGAAAGTAAAATTAACATAAATACAAGTTCATGCTTTTAACGCATGTTCTTGTTGGTGATTTTTTGACGATAAACATAAAATATTTACACAAACTAACCAAACTATCAGCTTCAGATGCTGATTTTCATATTTGTTTTCTTGAGCACACACACACACACGTATAAATATTCAATATATATATCTATAACATTTGATTTATTTTGAGATAGATAATTTTTCCGAATTATAAACTTTTATGTTTCTTACTTTAAACAAAATGCATAAAAGAATATTTGGATTCATCATTCTCGACTCTCAAAATATGAAACACAGGATCTGATAACAAATTTTATGTCAAAGCATTTATTTTCGCCATACACATAGTGTAACAGACTACATACCCATAGTGTTACAGACCATCATTCACAATTACTTCTTCTTCTGAACTTATTAAGGAAATTTCGTGTCCTCACTCTGTGTATTTAATTTCCTTGTACAAAATAATTTTATATCATTGTATCATATAGGATGTGAGTATGGTATTGGTTCAGGCGTGGTTAATTAATAAGGATGACCGGACTATGAATTGAGGACTTAGAGTTTGTGTCTCGCTGCCGCAAAATCGCGTGCTGCACTTTGGGGCCGTGAATGGGCTATAAGATTTGTTTGTTATTAAGCATGAAGCCACACAATGGGCTACCTGTGCTGTGCCAACCTGCCAACCATGGGTATCGAGCCCAATTTTTAGCGTTATAAGCCCTCAGATTTACCGTTGAGCCAGTGGATGCGCTATAAGAGGGATTGCGAGATTGTTTGTTTTAATGCAAAGCTACACAATAGGCTATTTGCACTCAGTCTACCACAGGAACTCGAACCCTGGATTTAAGCGTTGAAAGTCCGTAACTTACCGCTGACTCATTGGGAACGCTATAAGAGAAGTAGTCAAGTCCTATTATTTGGAAAGTCAAGAGTACACCAAGAGTTATTAGTCGGTACTGTTGACTAGATTTCTTCTCTCTAGTCTATCAGTTCAAAATTAGGGATTACTAAACGCAGGTATTAGCCCTGTAACTTTGCGAGAAAACCTGAACGAACAAACAAAAAAGCATCATGTTAGATTTTGATTTTTCTTAATACTAATTTACAAATTTGATTAGATAGTTTATGTAGAATAAAAATAATTTACTGTGAGTGCTCAGGGAATGTCCAGTTTAATGGAACCTGCAATCTTTACAAACACAAAAAATTACATCTTTAGCGTTCTGAATAACACTTTCTGTGATTCATAGGTTAAAGATCAGGTCAGAAACACTTAAAATACAGGAATGGTCAACCCATATTTTAGAACTGCTGACCAGAGTAAAGTAAGCAGGACTCACTAGCCATGTGGCTACTCTTAACCGGATAGAGAAATTGACTATTACAGTTATGAACCCATCACAGCTGAAAGTGATGAGTGTGTTCTCGAGCAACTCGCGGACCCTCCGATCCGCAGTCTGGCATGCCATTAATTAGACCTCGCCTGGCCCACGTTTTCAAGATATCAAGGTGTGTTCTCTTTAGATACATCACTCTTAAGAAATGCACGCGATATTTCACATGAGTTATTGTTTTATAAACCAGACAATATTCGTCGTCCAATCCTCAAATGTTAAATAATAACATGCCCAACAACCATGTATCGCTGTACCAAAGGGGACTGGATAAGTCTAACACATCATTTGGTAAATTAGAGTGTATATTTAGTGTTAAAGTCATTCGAAAATAAATAGTTTTCAAATCAACATGTATTAAACAAAAAGGCTGTAATTGTATAAAAACATTTAGTCTGAATCACACATTTAGGATCTTCTTCCGTCTGGAGTTTATTGCTGAAAAGGTTTTAATAGCAGATGTAACCTCTTAGAGTGAAATTATCTAATATCAGCAAATTGAGCTAATTATTAAACTTTTAAACGTGTCACATGTGATAATTTTTTTCGATCTTAATAAGTTTTAAGTAAGTCTAAGAGGCGATCTTTGATAACATATCTATGGACCATGTACAAGAAAAAGTTTTAGTTGTGGCATGCAGATATTGGACTCTAAACACAACTAAGAAAGATGTCAAAAGTGATTATTAATGAGCAAGTCACAGAAGGCACAGGGCACTCAAGAGTAAAAGAAATAGTCACTAGTAACTCAAGTGATACTCCATACATTAACGTAGTATTAATGGTTCAAATTGATAAGTCTGGCAAAAGTTAAGCAACGACTCCATTGACTCAAGGCTAAATTATTTATTAGGTTTACAAGAATAATTCAAGGATAATAGAGAGAATGATTAATGAATAAATACGTAAAATAACAAAAGTAGTCGGCTTAAAAAGTAATGGTCGCCGTTTTGCACTATTTTGAGCGTAGAACACCAACCTTTTGCCCAGCGTGAAATGACTTGCACTACGGGCAACATTATGTTTGACATCGGCTTCATATATTTTGATACCGATCGCCTCGCTTACTTCAGCCATCATTCGCGGCATTAAGGAGCTAAAATAGAAATGGCTGTCAAACTCGAAAAATTCATTTGCTTCGTTATTTTACTACTCACGATGTTTTGGGAGTCAACAAAAACTTATCAAATTTTATCAAAAATTGTTCATTTAGTTACTCACAAGAGCGTGTAATAAGGGATGGACATTCGGATAACTGTGCTTTATATGTATATGTAGACAGCTAGACGTAGTTTCACTTAATTCATAGACGCTAGTGGAAACAACTTAAATACGGATTAATTATTCATTAATCTTGTAATGTTAGTAAGATGTTTTAAATATTTTTGTTTGTTGATGGATAAGTAAAGCTGCACAACAGGTTATTTGTCTGAGACTATCTCTGCCCATCAAAGGTATCGAAACCCGGTTCTTAACATTGTGAGTGTACAAGCTTATCACTAAGCCACTGGGGGGCCGTTTAAAGAAAATGGCGAATTTGAGAGAGACATTAATAAGTCTTTTAATCTGTTGGCACGTTATAATTAGACATAAAGTAAGTTTGTTTGTTTGTTTGTTTTTGAATTTCGCGCAAAGCTACACGAGGTTTATCTGCGCTAGCCGTCCCTAATTTAGCAGTGTAAGACTAGAGGGAAGGCAGCTAGTCATCACCACCCACCACCAACTCTTTTACCAACGAGTAGTGGGATTGACCGTCACATTATAACGTTCCCACGGCTGAAAGGGCGAGCATGTTTGGCGGGACGGGGATTCGAACCCGCGACCCTCAGATTGCGAGTCGAGTGCCCTAACCACCTGGCCATACTGGGTCATAAAGTAAGAACGACTAAAACGTGGGTAAGTTATTCAATTTTTATAAGTGGCATAATTCAAGGATAATAAGACTGTTGGATATGCAAGACTGTTTAGCTTAATAATTATTATTTTGTTTATTTAGGGATTTAAAATTTAATGAATATTTAGTTTTCATAACAAGAATGTTAAAAGTTAATTATTTTAAAAATAATAATTATGACAAATTTCGTTGCGTAAACTCGGTAAGGTTCGTACGTTGTGTGTATAGTTCAATTGTTGTAGTATTGTTGACGTCATCTTTCTCGAAACCACTAAGTTTTTCGCTATGTGAGTATTGTTACATCATAGCGTCTCCTAGTTTGTAGAAAGTTCTAGGCCTCAGTTGGAAAATGTATAAATATAGGCGACCAAGTGAGTGCAAGTCAAGTAAAGTGAATTTCAGTAAAAAAAACAAAAGTTAGAAAACGTGAAATTAGCTAGAGTGTGAGTGATTAGCCTTAATCAGTGATTTCTACAGTGTGCTTCACTGCTGTATTGTAACAACAGAGATCCGAAAAATAATTTGTCCTTTCAATTGGGTTCTAAAGTAACTGAACCAACCTGTATGGACTTTTGACGAGAAAAAAAAAGAGAATTATTTACAGTTTTAAGTACAATTGTGACATCCTATAGTGTAAATAATTTTTGTACATACTTTGGACTTGTTTTGAATATATTATTTTAAAACAAGTGGATTGTGTAATGTCTGTTTATTGTTCGAATTTATCGCCAACAAGTCACTGACACCTCCTGTAAAGAATCATAGCCCCACATACAAATAAGACCCAGACAAAAAGAACGAGTGAAATATGTTTATATTATTTACAAAAGTGAGAACAACTGGAACTGAATAAATTACATCGGTAACATCAGTTCATATGTGTAATGAGAACAACTGAAACTTGAAATAATTATTTATTATGTCAGTAAGATTCATTAAAAGATAATTGTGAGAACGTGTGAACCATGGACAATTATTTATTATGTTGGTAGGGCTAATTAATTAATAAGAATGAGTTACTGAGACATAAAATAATTATCTGCTGTTTCAGTGAGAACCACTCAAGCATAAGTTAGTGAGAATTACTGACAGATCAATAAATAAGCTATGGCAAATATGTTGACTTGAGTTTGATTCATGATGAAAGTAACACTGATTGAAGCATGAAACTAGTAAGACTAGTTAAGGAATATTAAACGACTTGCATACGAGACTATGATTGATGTGTTTTGAATAAAACAGCTAAAAACATACAAATTATTATAAACTGTCACTAGTTTTGTTTGTTTGTTTAGAATATTCACGCAAACTATTTAAGGACTATCAACGCATAGTTGTCCATAATTTTGAAATGATAGGCTGTATAGGGGAGAATGCTGGTCAAGAAAATCCACTGCCAACCTTAGACTACTCTTGTCTGACCGAATAGTGGGATTTGGCATACACTCTTATATCGCATCCACGGCCCTAAATTCTTGATCAAAGAAGCGAGTCAAAAGCGAGGAAGCGGGAAGCGAGTCACAAATCGTCAGATTAACAGTTGGGGTATGCTAACCACTGGGATACTCCTGGCCTCATTCTAACTAAGACATAAGCAATTGAAATTTTTAACCTGAATGTCACCTTATGAGTACGTGAGTTAAACAGCCAGGTCAGCCGGTAAGAGACTCCTAGGACAAAGGTATTATGAACTATTAACCATTGGACAAGCAGACCCTCAGAAAACGCACTGACACGAGGGCTTTATCTGGCTCTTTCAACCGAATATCGGGATTTAGAGTATAGTGTTAATCAGCATCACGTCTGAGATCTCAGATCCTTCTGTTCGTAGTTTGACATTTTACTACTAGACTAAAGTCTGACGTTCGATTCCCCGCGGAGTACAAAGCGCAGATAACTGCGTATTATTATTATTATTTATTTACCCACCATCGTGCCC
>NW_013667015.1:223326-236403 GCF_000517525.1 Limulus polyphemus | reverse complement strand
CAATGCTATAAGTGAAACTACCAGTTTGGCTGCCAATTTTGATTTCGTTTATTTAAGTCGCACGTTCAATCCTTTTAAGGCCGCATCTTTTCTTCACACCTTAGGTATTTTTTGATTATATTATATTTGGGTGGCGGCCAAAATTAAAAAGACTCTACATGTTTCGGTAGGCCCGGCATGGCCAGGTGGTTAGGGCGCTCGACTCGCAATCTGAGGGTCGCGGGTTCGAATCCCCGTCACACCAAACATGCTCACCCTTTCAGCCGTGGGGGCGTTATAATGTTACGGTCAATCCTACTATTCGTCGGTAAAAGAGTAGCCCAAGAGTTGGCGGTGGGTGGTGATGACTAGCTGCCTTCCTTCCCTCTTGTCTTACACTGCTAAATTAGGAACGGCCAGCGCAGATAGCCCTCGTGTAGCTTTGCGCGAACTTCAAAACAAACAAAAACAAACAAACAAATATGTTTCGGTAGCTTTACGCTACCATCATTAGGAGTAAAAACCAACATGACAATCGGGTAACTTGATAAAGAAAATGGTTTAAACTCATTGTAATCTATAAGGGTGATATGAATATTCTACATAAGAAGTCAATATTTCTTTCCAAAATTGTACATTATCACCAGCTAACCCTTCATCTCTATTTAACAAAGAATTATTTATTTTACAGCACAACATTTCTATTGATTCTCTAGTGTTAAATTTACTTTGAGTATTAGGTTCACTTAAAGTTATTATTTCATGTCATTGTATTGAATGATTTGTTTCAACAATGTGTTCAGCAAGAGGAGAAGGTATCATTTTCTTGTTACTACATAACCTTAATGTTCAGTAAGACGATATTTCAAATTACGTTTAGTTTGACTCGAATATTTTTGTTGCATTCACACCTAATTGGATATATTCCTCCCAGTGGTACAGCGGACTTACAACGCTAGAATTCCGGTTTCGATACCCGTGGTGGGCAGAGCACAGATAGCCCATCGTGTAGCCTTGTGCTTAATTACAAACAAACAGTTGGATATATACGTTTTTTTCTCTAAAACGTTTTTTTTTATCTTTAGTGCTAGGAAGTATTGTTTTGATTTTGTTAAATGGTTTAAAAATAGAAATAAAATTATTATTTCTGAATACATTGGCAAGTTTACTAATTACACCTTGCATATATGGTAATATTACTGTATTATTAATTTTATTATCGTAGACACTGATTATCAAGCAATGTAGATCTGGTTTTCATTTTTATAATTTGTTTTACAAGTTATCGTAATCGATTCCTCATATTTAAGTTTCGATACCCGTCGTGGGCAGAGCACAGATAGCCCATTGTGTAGCTTTGTGCTTAATTGCAAACAAACAAACATATTGAGGTAATTTTACAAAACTGTAGTACATATTACGTGTAGTTAGGTATCCTTTGTAGTACATATTACGTGTAGTTAGGTATCCTCATATACTTTTCTTAAAATGTCCATGACGTCGCTGCAAACAATATATGGAAGGTCATAAACTTGCACTAATCTCTATCTTAAAAAAACGTTATGTACCACAAAAATCCCTCTGTAAAGCTTAAATTGGCTTGGTTCTTTTCTGTATCACTTCTCCATAGAATGTGAGTTCTACGCTGGTTAGAGGAATGGTACGAGTTAGGTTATATTTTTCTTGAATGTATAATGTGAATGATCATGAAAGTAGATTATGTAGAAATGTGTATGTCGCAGTAGGAACAATAAACAGTGGGGGTATCATCATTATTCTTGCCTTTGTCTTCGTCTTGTGTCGATGTGTTTTCTCCTGTTCCAGCAACCAGAAGTCTGTTAATATAAGCATAGAATATACTTATTATAGAATATATAGCTAGTTTAAACTCCCAGCAATCAAGCGTTAGTCGTATGAATAACGATTTTTGCTTTATTATATTTTGCTGTTCATATTCGGATTATGTTTTGCTTAATGTATCCTTTAATCGACCGTGTACCGCTAATATTCGATAGTCACATGTTAGAAACCAGTGTACCTAAGTGTCACAGACGTTCTATGTGAACAGGATGTACCCAGCTGTGAAATACTCTATATCCTGTTCTTAGGTGGTCTCTCATAATTAGGATTTGTATAGCATGGTTGTGACTGTCTTTTTAAGTGACCACCAAACTATATAGGTTTTTAATTTCTTTTCCATTTTGAATGTGCTGGACATATGAAGGGACGGATATGCTGCAACCATGGTTAACTTAATTAAATAAAGAGATCAGCGAAGTTTTTTGTCCTAGTTGCCGTGAATATAGATTAGCTGATCATTTTTTAAAAGATTTACATATATATCACACATCTTTGTTTTTCCCGTTGCCATTATTCCGTCTTGTTTGCTTCAACGTGAAGCAGTTGTTTCTATCTTCTTCCGTTAATTGATCTTATTTATTGGGGCTCTTCATACAGATATTAAGAATTTTTCTTTTTGCGGATTTAATACTTATCTGTTTATTTCAGTTTCACCCGAGAATATCGTATTGGTAACAATATTTTTGGTGCTTCACTACCTGTTTATGAGAGTGTAAATTACTTGATCAAATCAAGTCACCACTTACAGTATTCCAAAACTTGATAATTTCGAATTGACAGTTTCTCATGAGATGGTTTTATCATAAGGCCAATTATGGGGGGGGGGGGGGCTATTTGGCCCGGGTATCAAGCTCAAAGAGGGCCTCAACTTTAGACACTTGTTATTATTATTATTATTTTTGCATTTGTTCAGTTTTGCGACTTGTTCTTATGTGCTTCTCTATCAGACCAAAATCTAACTCACACTCTCCGCTTAGAGCTGCAAATTATATATACAAATTAAGTATTCAAATTGTTTATCACCTTTCTTTGGGGCTACTGATTGTCTTATTTTGTTTTCATGTGGTCATCATATTTTTATTTTTATTATAGCCAGAGGCCTCTAAAGATAGAAGTGGCCCAGGCTTATCTGAACCTCTGAGAGGGCCTGTGTATCATCCAAAATTAATTAATGTTATTCAGCTTCTTAGTGTAAAAACAGGACCCTGCTTATGTTCGCGTATTTGTACATTTCATAGAAGTGTGGATTATAATGGAAACAATAATTAATAACTGCGCGTGTATAAATAAGACAATAACGTTTTTGTTCTACTACAGTAATCATGCTAAACCAAGCTAATGAGACAAACCACAGGCAACATTTAAAAATACAAACTAATTGAATTGTTCTGTGCTCCAACCACAAAGTTTACTAATTACAAGTTGCTCTTACTATACGAACACACACATGTATTATAGGTGGGAAATATAAGTGTTTTGCTTATAAAATTAATTCAGTTTCATTTATATCGTATAACCATGATTCATGTCATCTCAGTGTTTTTGTTTTTTTCGGACTTCTTAATCTCTCAGGAAAACAGCCTTAATTACATACACATTATTTTCTTGAGGTTATTAATAATGAAATAAAGCAAAAAGTAGCAAATGCGAAGCATTAGTTAATCTGCTTTGATTATAACAATACAGGGAAGTGAGTACACAAAGTTACTTACTGAAACACAACTTTGTAAAAGACGTACGTTGGTGTGAAATGCTTCTAGTGAAACAGCTGGACTATTTAAGCTAGCTTCCCTGACAGAATGTAGTAATTAAATATGCACTCTAGTTCCATATCTACATAGAAAGATGGTATTCTATATGCAATATGATGGCTAGGCTCTCAGAAAATACTGTATGTTATTCGCAGGTGACCATACTCTCACCAGTTACCCAGAATTACCTATCTTCGCTTACAAACGAGTCCCTGAATTTGTCTATTTGTTTAAACTCCTCTTTTATTATTCTATCTACTTCCTTGATCTGCAGATTTTAGTGTTATATTTTTTTATTTTTTTTCAGTAAAATGAAACTTAGCGATTATTTCTAATATCCGTTATTTCAATTTGCAAAATGTCTGAAGGATTTTCTTAACCTTATTCACTAAGAAGTAAAAGAATTCTACGAAGAGACAATTTAATTAACATCTGTACATCAGCAAATTAATAGATAATTAGACAACACACAAACAGAATTTCCCGAAAAATAATATCTTAAATTTTTTGTATGCAAATTTCGTAATGTACAAGTGGCAGGTATTTAATATCAAATTTTTTTGTCCCCGGTGGGACAGCGGTAAGCCTTCGGATTTATAACGTTAAAATCAGAGGTTCGATTCCTCTCGGTGGACACAGCAGATACCCCGATGTGGCTTTGCTACAAGGAAACACACACACACACACGCATCAAATATTTTTGAATAAATGTACTTAAACTTCGAAAGAATTGAATGATGAAATCCATAGTTTAAAACTAGAAACCTATGAAACGAAATCCTAGTTTTTATCAGTGGTATACTTGTAGCAAGGGCTTAAAAGGCTCTTCGGAAAGTTTCCTATAGAAGTTTCTCTTTACATCCTAAGCCTTTTCCTACAATCACATAAGTACAATACTGTCCTATCCCCCCTTTCCGTTGTTATGTGTACTTTCTCTTTGTCACTTAATCACCTAACTTAACTAACATTTTTAAACAATAAATGATACAAGAATTAATATGATTATAATCCACTACTGGCTCCAGTTCCATGATTTGAAACATATTTTGCTGTCCACACTTTAGTAAAACTCGATGATAAGGAACTATTTTTCAAAAAGTAGGAAGGGTATTGAGTCTTTGGCTATACGTACTTGAGTGACTTTTCCCCTCCAGAACTTTCTACATAACTAACATTCCGGCAGAAAAAAGTTAGTAATTTTAATTATGAATACAGAGGGCTTAGGACGTTATGTCAAAACGTTTTGGCTCCTCATCACGTCACCACAATCCATGTCGCCACGTCTGGTCATGCACTGTCTGACGACCATGAATCTTGACAATAGCCCTGCAGCGTAGTATCAGTTGCAAAAGACTTCATCGTGAGACTGTCATGTCCAAAGCACACAACTCCCTGTTTTCTGGCTTTCCATACTCTTTCTTGTTTACGAGGACGACGGTTTCCGAGCGCCTGTTTCAACAGTCCGCTCGCTCAGAAACCCATTCGTATTGCGTTTGTCGATTTCACCTGTATGTCTCCAGCTGCTTGATGTATGTGGAAACTGGAATGATATATCATAGAAGAACTCGTGTATACTTGACATGTGTCACTTTTACAAACTGAGATCCATCTTGATGACGTGGTTGGCTTTTGCCACTGGCCTTTGCGTTTGTTGATACTCACCTGTCACAAGTTGCTGCATGTTGCTTATCACAGCTGGGGTAAGACTTGTTACAGGTTTTTTATATAAGGTCCTGTACCCCAAGTTGATCCATATTCTTTTATTTTCAGATTCCATTAAGTACATACACGGAATATTCCCGTTGTGAAAATTCTATGTCCAGAGCTTGAGACATCTTCATGGTGTGAGTGTATGGATATTGATATTTTGCATCAGAAAGCGCTATTACATAGCCTTTCCAGAAGCGATCAATTTTTGGTGGCATCACGCTACCTACCAACGCAACGTCAAACAAAGTCAGAATGTGGTTCTGATACATATCGTTCGTTCCATCGTGACTTTATATTAGCTGTAGTTGTCATGTGATTTGCTCATTCATTTGCATATTCGAAATCGTTTTAATATAATGAGTTTAACTCTGTAATACTACTACGTTTTAAAGGCAACACATATGAATAATGGCAGAATTTCAACCCTTGTCCCCAAATACTTTCATGATTTCACTCTAGTGATGAGCTTAAATATATTTCACCCAAATGTTTAAAGTTTTTTCAAGAAATTCGACATGTATGTGTTAGTGTATGAACCATGAATAATTGTCATTCGTGTTGAATATTTCAAGTTCAAGTAAAATGTATTGTAAATAATAAATATGGGTGCACATAGAGTAACCATAGATTTAAATCGTACTAGCTGTGCTTATTTAAAGCGATAGAGATATAACGTTACAAGTAGTATTTATCTCTCTAGCTACCTATAGAAATTGAATATTTGTAAAGACTTTGATCATAATCATTCATTTCTCAACTTTCGAAAAGTATTGTGGCACAACGGTATGTTTACGGACTTACAACGCTAGGAACCGGATTTCGATACCCGTGGTAGGCAGAGCTCAGATATCCCATTGTGTATCTTTGTGCTTAATTATAACCAGCCAAACAACAACCAACCAAAAAGTATTAAAGCTTATCGAGAGAAAGCAATCACTTCTCAGACCAGCGTCCTCATAAAACCATAACTCCACCCTCACAGACCCATGAAGAGCTTGATCTGATCAGATGACACTTCCGTAACCCCATCCCTAGAGCGTGTAGATAATTTCTAGACGTTGTTGTTATGGTTTACTGTGTGCGTGCAGCTGTCTAACCAAGCACCCGTGATGCAGGTGTGTGTGTGCATAAAAAAAATTTAACATCGTGTGTTGATTTTTGATATATAAACGTGACGTAATCTCGGATCAGGTCAGCGCTTGACCATTTACTTCGTTATATAGTATTATATGATAACGTGCTATTTCAGTTAACAGTCACAGAAATCGAACACGTGTAATAAGGAAAATACCAGGGATGTTATAAGAATATCCACCTACGGCTTCTTCAGAAATATTGGTACCAAGGCGCTGGAAAAATAAAACTGATAGTATTTAACTTTTGCGCGTTGAACAGAGACTTGTATGGTTTGTGTTAAGCGTAGAGTTGTTGAGGTTAAATGGAAATGTACTGAAAGCGGATGACGGGGTGGTGCTCACGTGATGTTTACGTGAACAATTTCCTTCTCGATCGTAAGGCTAGATGGACTTGCTTGTCCATTTCCTTACTTGAAACCTGCTAAGTCAACTATCGCTATTTAGGTTTTTGCAGAGAAAGGTTTCAAGGTAGGTAAAATACTTTTAGTTTGTTATACGTTGTGTTTTTTTTTTTGAAAAACACATAAAATAAAAGTGTAAAATATACATTTCAGAAACATTAAACAATAACAACGTATGAAATGCCTTTTTTCATCATGGTATTACAAATATATTTCGGAGGCAGTGAACATGAGTTGGAAATGTTAGTATGGTGTATTAGACCAAACAAATAGATTAATCTGACATTATGATCGTTTGTATTTTAGTGTTCAGTATTATCTATAGAAAAGTGGCTTCTGTTTATTTAGTCACTGGTGGTTGTGCGCTATTGACTGTCAATCCAAAAGTCTGATTCTACGCCTTAGGATCGATTTCATGGTATTAATTAGTTTTTAAGAGCTTCATTCCTAGTTGAAAATTACTTAGATATAGAACAAGGCTTCATTTTTTGAGATATCTAAATCAATGGTATAACAAGTACAATACTTCTAGGATTAAAGGCATATGACAGTAGTTTGCGAAAATAATGGTTGTATAAATCTGACTCCGAGAAAAGGTCAACTAGAGGTCATTTGGAGGCGAAATTAAAAAATAATCACAATATTCATTTAGAGTTACGAAGTTTAAAAAGGCATAAATATATGTAGAAATTGATTAAGATGTGCGAATGTCGCGTAGAGTTCAGCAAAGGTCAACATTCTAAAATTTTCCATTTTCCAAAATAATTAATTTGAAGGTACCGCATTGGAGCCATTTAAAACGTGTATTCAAATATATTTGGTATGTGTTTTTTAAGAAAGTACCGTAGAAAATATTTAAAAATTTAAACTTACATAAAGTCGAAACATTATCGTTGGGTATAAAGTAACATTTTGTTAGTTCCAATTTGTATACAAAAGGATGACAACGATAGATCTGTTGACTCACTGTTTTAAACACAAAACATGAACATTTTCCTAATGTATGAAACAATAAAGGAGCATATAGACAACAGTGTTTACTTTATAATGTGCAATATAGTACTCGTTACTTAGGTCAACATGTGTGTTGTAGTGAATGTCCTGGATAATAACATTTGTAATGTTTGTTTTCCTTTCATTTAGGCCTAGTATGGCCTGGTGGATAGGGCGATCGACTCGTAATCTGCAGGTTTGAATCTTGTCATCGAACACGCTCATCCTTTCAGGTGTAGAGGCGTTATGATGTGTAGGTTAATCCCATTTTTGTTGGTAAAATAATAGCCCAAGAGTTGGCGGTAGGTGGTGGTGCCTTTCTTTTAGTCTCTCAGTACTAAATTAGGGATAACTATCGCAGTTAGCCCCGGAGTAGCTTTGCACGAAATTCCAAGCAAACCGAATCCTTTCTCTTTGTTACATTTTTTAAAATATATTTCACCTTGATCTTTAGTCTTTTTTATCCTCTGCAACAGATAAACAACACAAAAATAAATTGATGTGGTGTTGGAAACTTAATTTATGATTGTAGGATTATTATAAACATTTCGAAATTACTAAGAATGACGGCAAAACTTTTGTGGTTTCTTTTGAGAACATTGACGCCTTATACACTTTTGATTTTTTAGATGTTATATCATTAAAGGTTTGTGTACATGTAAACAGACCCATCTGTAAAGTTTTCATTACCTTCTATGAAATATAATTATGAATTTCAATTATTACAACATTCGTAATAGTTGGAACTACGTCCTATACACATGCTTCAGTTTAAATGTCATATTATTTAATATACAAATGCCTATAATGAAGGACAACAAGGGACCTAATGGTCCGTCTAGGCCATCCAATCAGTGACACTAAACTAAAAAATTAAAATAAGACACTCAAACCCAGTCCTGATCATTCAAATATTTATAAACCCTTATGTTAAACTTCCTTATTTTAACTGCATTCACCACATCTGAAGACAGCCCATTAGCTGTTTTAGCTGAAGAAGTCTCCTACCTCGACAAAATGTATTCAATTCTTAATTTAATTCCTACTTAGTGTTTTGTGTTACTTGCGAGTTATTTGCATCCTTTAACTACCTGAAAGACTTTGATATCATTAATCCAAGAAAATAATGTATATTTCAGTAAACCTAATGGTTTAGATTTCATATAAACATATATGATGAATAAAGTAGGCAGTTTTAAAGACCACACATATTTATTTAAAAATATTTTAATGACTTTGGTGGACACAGGTCATTTAGTATACGAATTGTAAGTAATTTAAGCTTTATTTCATCATTGTATGATAGAATAGGTGATTTTCTTTATTTCATTGTGATGTGTTATGTATTTTAAGAAATTATTGGAACACAAGTTTGAAAATAGAAATTCCTCATGGGCATAAAGCTGTAACCTTATCATTGGGTAAAATAATATTCCCCCAGTGTCGTGTTCTATATTTTGGTATAAAGCTGTAACCTTATCATTGGGTAAAATAATATTCCCCCAGTGTCGTGTTCTATATTTTGGCATAAAGCTGTAACCTTATCACTGGGTAAAATAATATTCCTCCCAGTGTCGTGTTCTATATTTTGGTCTAAGCAGAGGTAAAGAGATGACTACGATAACTATGTTGGTTAACTGTTATTACCAGAAAACTTGAAAGGTTCTGTGATTTATCAATAAATAAATGAGCACATACTATTTACGTCAACAAGTGTGGTTCAGTTCTTCTTACTTAGGGCGACATCTGTGTTTCATATACATACATGGTTTAATTACGCACTGTGAAATATTATTAAGGATCTAAATTATTACGTCATTCGTGGTAATTGTAACTACGTTCTTCACTAGTAGTTCGGTTTGAGACCATAGCAACTATTATTACTCAGTGTTAACGCATGTTATCCATTTTCTTCTTTTTTTTTCCTTCAATCATTTTGTCAAAAGTTTGTGCAGTGTAAAGACTGCCTCCATCAGTCGCTATTTATTTTTCTATAATATACATTCCATCAGTTTTACTAAAAGATGCATTCTTTTCTTGGCTTAATTATATAACAGTCTTTAAAGTAATTAAGGATGCAAATAACACAAGAAACTAAATAGAAATGATGCATCTTATTTTTGCTTAAACATTTTCACTTTAAACTACCTGAATTTGGTCAACAGAGGTCATTTATTACAAAAACTGATTGACCCCCCCTGGTGGTTCAGGGATAAGCTTGAGAGTTTACAACACTAAAAATCTGGATTCGATATGAATACACCTGTTAGAAAACAAGAAAAAAATCATATGTTATAGGAAGTGGGAAACCATTCTCATATGATGCATCAATACGATAAGTTTTAACGTGTAGAGGTACTCATATTCTCATATGATGCATCAATACGATAAGTTTTAACGTGTAAAGGTACTCATATTCTCATATGATGCATCAATACGATAAGTTTTAACGTGTAGAAGTACTCATATTCTCATATGATGCATCAATACGATAAGTTTTAACGTGTAGAGGTACTCATATTCTCATATGATGCATCAATACGATAAGTTTTAACGTGTAGAGGTACTCATATTCTCCTAACTAGAATCTTATAAATGACTTTGATGACCTTCAAATGGCGTTAACGCAAATCATAATGCGTTTAAATATATATATTTCTAACTTCTGATACATATAAACGGCTACTTTGACATTTTTATTAAACATAATCCACGAGTGACCTTTTATAACCTCTATTTGACCTCTTCTCGGGGTCAGATTTATGTAACCAGCATTTTCATAGACTAGAGTCACGACCTTTAATTCTAGATAGATTATATTTTGTTATACCGTGGGTAGGGGTATCCAACTGCCCAGAACGTGGTATTCCATCCTTGTCTAACCTGGACAATGAACCTGACTGCATAATGTATTTGGAATCACCATCATTAAAAGTTTCGTAATTTTTGTTTGTTTGTTTTGGTGACTTAGTCATATTAGATAATAACTAACAAAAATGCACTTCAATTACAATAGCCAGTTGACATTTTTACAGTAAATCGAAAACGAACAGAAAATTCTTTTTTCGATTGAATTTATCACCTTAAACCGTTTCATCGATCTTTTCAAGTACAATAGAAAATTCAAATAACCTTGTTGGAGTCTATAATATACTGCTAGTACAATCGTTGAACCCTAAAAATAGGTCCTACCCGAAAAAATAAAAGGAACCAGGTTGTATTTAATATCGTTATAACACCAGTTCTCAACATTTTGAATAACAAGGACCAGCTCGCTGCTTACCTAAGCTGTCATAGACTATTAAAATACAAGTACAACGAAAATCCATTACGAATTACATATCAATATTCTGTCATATTTGTTTGTTTTCGTGAAATCCCGCGTACTAGCAAGGTAGTTGAGACGGATTGGCGCCGGTACCCGAACCAGAGGCTGAGAAATACTGCTGTGTAATATATTCAAAATCCGCTTTGGTTAAAGTTTTGTATGTGCAATTTTTTTTTTATAAATTTGTCTCACAACCACTGAGATACAAAACTAGTTTTCAACCTGTTAAGTCTGAAGTTATGACTATTTAAAAGTTTGTTTGTTTGTTTATTTTGAATTTCGCGTAAAGCTACACGAGGGCTATCTGCGCTAACCGTCGCTAATTTAGCAGTGTAAGACTAGAGGGAAGGCAGCTAGTCGTCACCACCCACCGCCAACTCTTGGACTACTCCTTTACCAACGAATAGTGGGATTGACCGTCACTTTATAACGCCCCCACGGCTAAAAGGGCGAGTATGTTTGGTGTGACGGAGATTCGAACCCGCGACCCTCAGATTGCGAGTTGAGCGCCCTAACCACCTGGCCATGCCGAGCCGTCTATTTAAAAGTAATGGTAGTGAAGTTGCGTAACCACAGAAAGTGTATCGCAGAAGAAGATCTTTACAAATAGCGGGGAAGTATTTTTCGTCTTCGTAAGAATAAAGAAAGGTGGTCTTGGCTTTTTGTAGTTAGGTGTTTTGGTTAAAATAACTAAAAATAAGGGTAAACGTGTCAACTTATGGGACTTCTTCTATTCTTTTTGGGTTACTTGACTGGCGTTATTTTGTTTTTGTAGTTAAACCTTCCGGATGCAATTTCCTTTTGTTTTTTTGTGGCAGCAAGCAAAATGGCCATGGTTCATTTGAAAGCATAACATAATCAGATAAACTTTCTCGTAACGAACCAGACCATAGAAATATTGAACAGCAGATCCAGGCTTAAAAATTATAATCGTTCTTTTGCTTATTAAAATAAGAATTCGAATAATGAAAGTAACGTAACTTCTACCCATGCATTCAATTTTAAAACCTGACACTCCCACGTGTTATTTAATTGTAATGCGATAATGCTGGCTGATGGTATGTTAGATATTTAATAAGTATAAATTATAATTATTACCTGTAGTTTAGACCACCTAGTGGCAAAATATGGCGAACAGAAAATAAATAAATGGTTGAACGAACTAGGTATGCCAAATTGGCAAAATCTACCCAAGTTGCTATATTTATAGCATTATGAAGGGGGACTGGGCACATAGTAATTGACCATAAATTTACTGTTAGAATAAAGTTTTGATAGTTTATAAGCATGTCAAGTTTCATCAAGGTTGGATGTTATCTTAATACCTTTCCATCTTCATTTCTGTAATACTATGCGTAGCAAATATTGAAGACCCTATGTAAAATACGGTTAATTATGTAATTTGCGTTCTTATATTGATAAGTGAGAAGAAAATTATAAAGAAAAAGGTCATCACCTGTTTTATCTTACAGGCACAATAATGTATTTATAGATTCCTGTCGTTTAGATTTTAAGGATAGTACAAACTTATCTTCCTGGGCGATCTTGTCGCCAAAGTTATTATTACTGTAAAAACCTCATTTTCATTACATAGTTTCTGATGAAGTGCATGCAGTAAAGTGTCACGATAAACAATTTGATGAAGTCTAGTAAATTGTTAGCATGATAAACATCTTTTAGGTTCCTATTAGACGCACCTGGACTTTTTTAGTGTTGTACAGTCCCAGTAAATTCTAGCAACGTTGTTTTTCAAAGCCAGTCGGTCCAAGAGGATGCTTCATTTAGAAAAATGTTGGGTTAACGCTGGAATACCACATATTTTCGCCCAGAATCATCGATCTTTCCATCGGTATACCACTGCATAATTAATTATATATAGGAAAATATTTCAAGCAGTTATTGTATGTATGTTTTGGAAT
>NW_013667015.1:221852-223280 GCF_000517525.1 Limulus polyphemus | reverse complement strand
CATCACCACCCACCGCCAACTCTTGGGCTACTCTTTTACCAACGTTTTATTCCTACGTAATGGAGTTGCAGTACTAAACTTGCAGTTTGTTTTTGTTGCTGCTCTGTGAAGAAAGCTAGTAAGCAGTTATTAAAATAAATCTGAAATACATATTTACGTTTCGTGCCTGCTCATTAATCGTAGAGTTTACGACGTATTTTCAACATAGATTGAAATGTATTCGAAACTTTGTTATTCCATTGTGCAAGTAAAAATTTATAATTTCAAATAAATATAGTGTATTCTTAACGTACACATAAAAGGTTTGCTGCTATTATGAAACGTGCTGCACTTTTTTAAATTAATAAAACTGAAGTTTTTTTGTTTTTTAAGATTCTTCTCTCGAATTCGAAGAACCCAATGTCCAACCTGGACAACAGACGGCGAATTCACATAATTTCTTTTTAATTTCCTTTTCTTATTCCAAGGACGAATCTTCAAATCGATTTTACTTCTCTTCTCCTTATTGGCGAGAAAATCTTGTGCGCGATAGGACAACGCTCGAGCTAAAGTTGTGAGACACAGTATTCAAGAGCGCGAGCCTGGAGACTATCGTATTGTTGCCGCAACAGTGGGGGTACAGAAGCTACAGTAGGAATTTCACTCCACAGCAAGAACCCTTCAACCCTCGATTCTTTAAAATCTCGTGGTTAAAGTAAAGAAAAGTCTGAATTATAAGATGTAGCAAATTTTGTACTAAAAGTCAGGAAAATTTCGATCGTCATCACTGAAGAAGGTAACTGCGTGAAATATTTTATATAAGAGCTTGGTGAAATATACATATAGTGATATACTGCTAAGATGAGGCGTCTAATAGCTTAGATAACTTCCTAATTGTACATATTTACATTCTATGAAACAGGTTGTTCATATCGTTTCTAACTAACAAATATCTAAACTAAAATAATCAGTTTAGGTTATAACACTCTTGATCTTGATGTTCATTAGCAGTGGTAAATGTTGTTAAAACACTCATACCAGTAGGTGTTGATTGTTAAGCAAGCAGTCTTTGCTTGTTAAGGAGAACAACTTTATTGATTTAGTATTACCATTAATTTAACTATTTTGCAACTGTTTGGATGACAGTAGTTTAACATTATGCAATTTATAACTTTTTTTTTATTGTGAGATTTGCTACGTCTTCTTTGTAGTCATGCAGTGATCGATTTAGTTTTAAAAATTACGACGATAAATGAAAAATTGTATTATTTTTTCAAAGTAAAAAGAAAATCGATTTTTTGAAACAGATAAATTAGTTTAGTTTAACTGTGATAAAGTTTTGAAACTATAACAATATAATATATCCTCTACGTTGTTACGTATTAGAATTTCGAATAGTCCGAAGCCGAATTAACTGATAATTTAAATTTAGTAGTTAAATTGTACTTT
>NW_013667015.1:215130-220982 GCF_000517525.1 Limulus polyphemus | reverse complement strand
CAATACATATCTAACACTATAAGCTAGGCATGTTTTTAACTATAAACTCAATCCAAAGAAACGTTGACATTAAATAAATATATAACAACAAATTCGTTACAACGTGTAACATATATTTCCCAATCAAGAAGAATAAGTCAGCTTAAGAAACGATTAAATTGTGTAATAGCCTTAATTGATTTCAGTTTATTTACATTTTTTAAAATCGCTTTTATAACATATTAAAAGGATTTGTCTGTACACAAATTACACATAATCATATTTTGTATGTCTGACATTTTAAATCCATTAACAAAGGTTTTTGCTTTTTGTGAAATATAAATAGTTTTCTGTTTTTGAAAATTCACGCGTTCATACTTTTACTTAAAAAGAAAGATATGTCGTAACTTATTTGAGTTGTATTGAATCTTTTGTATGGAAACAAGCAGGAACAACTCAACTTGCCCATATTGCTATGCTCATTGTTTAAGATAGCACCAAGAGAAAAAAAACAAAGTTGTATTTTAGTAATGACACAGAAAATAGGCAATAGATTATTCAACTTTATGTAGACGTAATAATTCTTAAGTCAGGAAAAAGATAATGGTTCATTAAACGATTGGTAGTATTAAGGTGATGATAATACAGAAATCAATATCAATCATTATTATTCAGGTAGTCATACAGAGAACAGTGATCGTTTATCCAACTATTAACCTGTAACGTTATGACGGCGATAAAAACAGGGACTTTTTTCTTTAGACCATATCTGTATAGCAAATTATATAATTATTTTTGTATAACAACGTGGTTTTGGGATAATGAGGATGTACATGTAAAAAACCCTTTTTATTTGAGAAGTTTTAGAATATTTAGACTTTAACGTTATTGCTTTCAAGAGTAATGTACTTCTAAATTGCAAGTCCAATAAAACTTTAAATAATTGATTACGGCGTAATTTCCAATAGACATAGCAAATTTGGTAACTTAGTAATGAGAATTAACACCTTTGAAACTTGCAATTCCATTTCATTAAATTTCGTCACGATCTGTTATGTTAGCTTACAAAAAGTTAATCAGACTCTGTTCAATGATTCACAAAAGGAAAAGCGTTACCTTATGGCTGCATATTATGCACTCATGACGAATGTGCAAAGGTAGTTATCATCCACTACTAATTAAAAATGACCGTACTTATGTCACAATTAGCGCTTGTTTATTTATTTTTTTGCAATGAGTTAAGAGCAGAAAATAAAGAAATAGCAGAAGAAAACATCCTCAAAAATAAACGTTTTGATATGTAACTTTATAATTTCCCTCAAGAAAATCTGTAGTCTTTGAAAGTTTTATAACTGACGAATTTGTATATTCTATCCAGTTACGTAATTTTAACTCAAGATTTTTGACAAATACTAGAAATTATTATTGATCTATTAATTACATTTGTTTCCAACAAAGTGTGTTAGGACAGGAACCACCTGGAAACGGTTTTTCGACAAGTTTTGGTTTAAATACTAAGACTTTTCCATATATTTTAATCATTACTACAACACCGTGGGGAACCTCTGGTTTGTTAACGATGTCCCTTATTTCCGTTTGGACGCATCTAAGGCATTAAGAGGTCTAGATGCTTATTTATTTGAACAATAATTTTAAAATATTTAAAGACGAAAAGTCAATATGTCGCTTTCTACAACAGATTTAGTTTCAGTAATATAATATGTATATTTGAGCATGTTAGCGTGTCACAAAAATAAAGTTCTAATACCACACTGTCGGAAAAAATAAAAATCAATCTTTCATGAGTTGTCATCATATAAACCTGGCAGTTAGAACAATCGACTCGCATTCTGCAGGTCGCGGGAACGAATCACGTCACTGAACATGCTCGCTCTTTCAGCCGAAGGGGCGTTATAATGTGAGTGTTAATTCCACTATTCGATGATAAAGAAAATTCCAATAATTGCCTTCTCTCTAGTTTATCTATCACTTCAAAATTAAGGACGGTTAGAGAAATTCAAAACACACTCAGCGTATATATTCTTAAAACAGAAGTTAACCTCACTACTGCGTGAGAAAAATAGTTTAATTTGCAAATAATTCCAGCATTAATAAAAAGGAGGGTAAATTTTGATCTTAGATTCAAAAATAACATCACAAAAAATAGATATCTTACGTAGGAAGAATCAAATGAATATGCACCTAATTAAAATTAGTAATTACAGGACCTAAACGGATGGAATTTTTTCCTTCTGATGAATGAATCTGATCACTATAAAGATCTATAATTAGATAGTTCAGGAAAGTTAAATTCTTTCTAAGAGGCCTTGTAATTAAGAAAATCAGATAATTAGCGCACCTTTAAAAATAGTTGAATTAAAGAGTTAAGTCTCTTTTTAGAAAAAAAAAGAAACAATGGTTACCTTTCTATTTATAATGAAGAGTCTTCATCAATATGACTTTGCCAGATGGTGCACGCTGGGTTAGTTAGGAAGCATACCATAAACATGTGCTCAATTGCAGGTGTCGCAAGAACTCGAGCTTAGGGCACTTAGCACGTGCTCCTACTGTGTCATTAACAAAGATCTTGAAGCGCCCACCCTACTCTTGTGGTAAATGAATGAAACTGTCAAATGCAGCTTAGGTTAAAAGTCGTTGCATAAGGCTTCCATAAGACCAAAATTTGTCGTCTTATTGTTTAATAAAAAAAAAAAAGCGAGCGAAATTAACACCACAATGAATGCCTTGCTGATGTGGCTTTAAGAGATATTTTGTTTGTAGTGCTTTTTAAAACAAATAAATGATTAGCTGTGATTTTTTAACCAACTTTAGAAGAAACAAGGCAATTAAATTCAAAGAGCCGCTTGAGATGTTTTGTTTTTAATTAGAATTCTAATTAACATTGACGTTCTAAGCAAAATAAATGTCGTTTATTATGATATACCTTGAATTAATTAAACGTGTATGGGTATGGGTACTAAATAGCAATGACATGTACATTTTAAAATCTGAGATATTTCAGGTTACCAGTTACTTTTAACTTCTAAGTAACTAAGTTCATTCTTGCTTATTCTTCACCAGCATACAACAAAACGTATATATATATATATTTATCCTCCTGTCTATTTGAATACATGTACTAGTCAATTTTTAACGCTAGCGTTCTTGCCTTATGGGGCCCGGCATGGCCAGGTGGTTAGGGAACTCGACTCGCAATCTGCGGGTCGCGGGTTCGAATCCCCGTCGCACCAAACATGCTCGCCCTTTTAGCCGTGGGGGCGTTATAATATGACGATCAATCCCACTATTCGTTATCAATCCCACTATTCGTCGGTAAAAGAGTAGCCCAAGAGTTGGCGGTGGGTGGCGATGACTAGCTGTCTTCCTTCCCTCTAGTCTTACACTGCTAAGTTAGGGACGGCTAGCGCAGATAGCCCTCGTGTAGCTTTGTGCGAATTTACTACCAAACAAACAAACAAACTTGCCGTATGACATTCAGCTCTTCAACCAAAAAAGCTTCACTTTCAGAAATGTGTAGCTGTTTACAATACTTGTAGTAACAGTATACCTTTTACAGTTAATAACGTATTGAGAACAATGTCACAATTTGAAAGGTACGGAAAAGTTCAGACTGTCTTCAGATTATTATTGTATTATTGGTGTATTATTGCCTGCTTATACTGTAAAATTGTGTTCTAAGAACCCATGGTGAACTAAACATAATATGTTTTCTAGTGTTATCGGCATATGCTAATTGATTTCAATGAACAGTCATCTAGCGATAGATCCCACCTACTCCCTCTCTCACACAGCAAGGAAAGACAAATTGGTAAATAACAAACGGCAGTTGTTTTTTAAACGTTAGTTAAAAATAACAAATTTCATTTCATAAAAAAAATCTCGAAATATATCTATTTGTATATATGAATATATACTGCTTAAAGAGGGTTGTTATCTTTCTCTTAAAATAACAGAATGTTATTCTGCGTGTAATAAGGTTACAATGATTACACAGTTTAAGTTTCACAAAATAATTAACATAAAATGTTATTAACATAAACGGTACTAAATTCACGATGTTCTTAAATCTTTTTACCGTTCATTATCTTAGTATGTAAACATAAGGTAACAATTCACAATTCTCTAAGTAAATTAATCAAAATTTTAAAGCAAAGACAAAAACAAACAAATGAAGAAAGTCGTGTAGTAAATTATGAAAAGATGTAATTTTGAGTCATTTTCATTTCGTGCTATGCGCATTAACAGATAAATTAGTTGGATACAACAGGATGTTTTTTTAAATGTGTTTAAATTATAATTAACAAAAAGTTTATTTGTTTGTTTGCTTTAGAGCAAAGCCACATTGGGCTATCTTTTGTGACTACCTCAGGCTATCGAACCCCGGAGTTTAGCGTTGTAACTCTGTAAACTTACCGCTGTCCCACCGGGGGACAAGAAAAAGAAGGTACAACTTTTAATTCCATACTATATGCCTGAACTTGATCCCTAAAAAATTTCAATAAAAAACATGATTTTATAAAAGAAAAATTATTCCATACTATATGCATGAACTTGATCCCTAAAAAATTTCAATAAAAAACATGATTTTATAAAAGAAAAATTATTCCATACTATATGCATGAACTTGATCCCTAAAAAATTTCAATAAAAAACATGATTTTATAAAAGAAAATTTAATTAACTTTTTTTAAAGCATGCTTAGTGAGCCCATATTAATGAATAGATAAACTAGCAAGTTATATTAACATTAAAATTTGTACATAGTAGATTGCATTCTTTTTTGTGTTAAAACGACTTAACATCCAAACTTGGCACGAAGAAGTTATTATGAAATTTCAATCTGCCTTAAATTTTCGAAGTTACAAAACCGACAAATTATGGTTGTAAGTGCAAACATTTTATACTATTGTGCAGTACAGCAATCTGATTTGTCTAATTGAAGCATATCACACAGAACTTCCCATAAAATCTAATTAGTAATATCCTTCTTTAAGTGTAAAAGGTACCTCTGAAATTTGCTTTCCATGTAGTAATTGAATCTATTTTGGGCCGGTTGTGGCCTAGACGTTAACGTGCCTGACTGTGAATCCAGAGGTCTGTGGTTCATGTCCTATTGCCACAAATTCGCATTTCGCACTTTGAGGCCCGTAAGTGCGTTATTAGTGTAACAATCAAATCCAACTATTCAGTTAAACAAGAACACTACAAAGTTGTAGGCGAGTGCTGTTGACTATCTGCCTTTGATCTAGTCTATCAATTCAAAATTAAGGACGACTAGCGCAGATAGCTCTTTTGTAGCTTTGCAGCCTATAATATTAATTTCATAGAGAACTACTTTATCTGATTTCTATACCACTATATCATTCTTTCTATGAAAAAATTATCAGATCCATGTGTTCTTCAGAGACTGCTTTTATACTTTCCTTACAAAATTCTAGGTATGAAAAAATGCATGACTAAACTGATATCCTTCCAGTATCCGTCGTATGAATACTATAATTAGAGACTAAATAATCTCTCAAAAGTTTAAAAATATGATTCAAAAACAGAAATTTATAGGCGTTATTAAATCACTAAGAGAAAAATTGGTAAAAATGTTTGGGTTTATTGACAAAATTTTATTATTTTCAGAAGGAAAATCAACAGAGTTTAAATTTGGTACGCCCTGACAATATATCATCGAAATCTCTGTAATTAAACTAATTGAAGTGGATAAAATCTAAAGGTTTAAATCAATTCTAATTACAACTAACCTCATTTTTTATTTCATTTTAATTGTGCTTTTATATAAGACTTAGAGCCCCCCAGTGGCACAGCGGTATGTCTGCGGACTTACAACGCTAGAAACCGGG
>NW_013667015.1:200367-214744 GCF_000517525.1 Limulus polyphemus | reverse complement strand
CGGGTTTCGATACCCGTGGTGGGCAGAGCACAGATAGCCCATTGTGTAGCTTTGGGCTTAACTTCAAAACAAACAAACATAAGATTTAGAAAGACGATGATAGAAATCGAGTTTCACTACCCGTGTTGGGCAGAGCACAAATAGCCCATTGTATAGCTTTGTGTATAACTTCAAACGAAAGACGAACTTTATTTGATGAAATATTGAAATGTAAATAAGACATTTTATATTTCTCCAAGAATTGAAATGACACGCAAATGCAAATATAGTTGTTTAGCTTTTCATAAAATTTATTAATGCTTTGATAGCTGTCAATTAAAGTGTGGTACAACACAAAACTAGAAATACTTTAAATAGATTCAAAAATATGTTACAAAAAATCATTAAAAAACACCCAAGCGCTTTCAGTCTATGACATTCACAAGTCAATTACAGTTTGTACGAAACACACACACATCCACTGACATCCAAACACAAACATTTGCATACTTACATACATACATATAGTAAAATGATTATTAAAACATTTAAAATAATACTACACTGCAACTGTTTTGTTGGAGCTTTTTAAGCCGCCTACTCTATGGAACATTTAAATCATTATTACACCCGCCATCTACTCACACCTACCACGATGTAAAATGCACACTTCTATATTAACATTTTAAACAAAGACGTTATTTTTCCATATACTATAATGTTATAGCATATCTCATTCATAACATAAGTGGGGAGGTTCTACATTTTCTTTACCCGATGTATTTATTATGTTTTTCATCGTGAGACACAATTGGTAGTAATTGCTGGTTTTAACTGATATAAATAATTTCTTTAATGCATATATTCATATGAATGAATGGCAGCCATTTTAATTCGTCCACATTACAGTGATTATAGTTGGTTTGGTTTGTTTTGAATTTCGCGCAAAGCTACACGAGGGCTATCTGCGCTAGCCGTACCTACTTTAGTAGTGTAAGACAAGAGGGAAGGCAGCTAGTCATCACTACCCACCGCTAACTCTTGGGCTACTCTTTTACCAACGAATAGTGGGACTGATCGTCACATTATAACGCCTCCACGGCTGAAAGGGCGAGCATGTTTGGTGTGACGGGGATTCGAACTCGCGACACTCAGATTGCGAGTCGAGCACCCTAACCACCAGGCCATGCCTGGCCGATTATAGTTGAAGCAGTAATAGATATAGTTCCACTTATTCCCTGTTGATTGACGTAGGTCTGACAGCACGAAGCGACAGCTGGTTTCGTCATCAGAAAATGAATATTGATTGGTTAATTCAATCTTGTCAAGCGTTACTGATGAAACTTTTTTTTTACTGACAATTGAATTGTGTTTTTTCCTTTCCAATTGACAAGTTATATAAAGCACAGTCAAATATCACAGTCAATTACCTTTAACGACTTGATACAAAGTTTTGGATCAAAAAAATTAAAACTTGATATTTCGTCACTGCAATGCATTTCTTATTACTGAGATAAAAATAATCATCTATTCCTTAATATTTGTACAGTGCCTTGCAATAGTGTTCACACTCTACCAATAATGCCACATTTTGATGAAATACAAACAATGTAAACGATTGTTTAATGAACTGTTGTGTGTGAAAGAGGTTGAATGTCAGCAAATCATGCAAAGAAAATATATATAAATTGAAATTTACTGATTGCATAAGTATTCAGTCCCCTAAGTCATTATTTGGTGTAAGCACCTTTTGGGAGCAATTACTGCTGTGAGTCTTTTTGGTTAGATCTCTTCCAGTTTAGCACACGGAGATTGTGTAATGTTTTACCATTCTTCCTGGCAAAATTCTGACAAGTTCGTTGGAAATCGTTCAAGTCTCGCCATAAATTTTCTATTGGATTCAAGTCAGAACTTTGACTGGGCCACTCCAGGACATTAACTTTCTTCTTTTGAAACCACTCCAGTGTGGCTTTGGTTTTGTGCTTCGGGTCATTGTCCTGCTGAAATATGAATTTTCGACCAAGTTTTAAATTCTTGGATGATCCAAACAGGTTTTCTACTAGGATTCGCCTGTACTTTCATCATCCATCTTCCTCTCAATCCTGTCAAGCTTCCCAGTTCTTGCTGATGAGAAACATCCCCATAACATGATGCTACCACCACCATGCTTGACAGTTGGGATGATATTGACTGGATGATGTGATGGGCTTGCACCAGATGTAATGCTCTGAATTTTGACCATAAAACTCAATTTTTGTCTCGTCTGACCACAAAACCTTCTGCCACATGTCTGTAGTATCATTTACATGCTTTGTCGCAAACTCCATATGAGATTTAAGATGATTCTTTTCAGTAATGGCTTCTTTCTTGCCACTCGGCCATACAGGCCAGCTTTGTGTAGGGACCGAAACATTGTGATGTATGAACACTGACTTTCATCTCAGATATGGAACTGTGCAAATCTATAAAAATCACTGTTAGGTTCACAGTGACATCCCCAATCAGTTTCCTGCTTGCCCGGCTATTTAATTTGGATCTGACTAGTGACTGGGTGGTATGAAGCACATTCCACTTTATAATGATGGACTTCACCGTACTAAAAGGGATAATCAGCGACTTTAAAATTTTCTTGTAACCTTCTCCTGCTCTGTGTTTCTCTACCACTTTATCTCTGACTTGTTTTTATTGGAACGCTCCTTGGTCGTTATGGTTAGTCTGTCGTATCACTATTTAACGGGGATTCGAACCCGCGACCCGCAGATTACGAGTCGAGCGCCCTAATCACCTCGTCATGCCGGGCCCCTCTACCAGTTTATTCCCGTCTTGTTTGGAAAGCTCCTTGGTCGTTATGGTTGGTTTGTCGTATCACTATGTGAGTTGTAGCTTGAACAGATGCATTTACTCTGAAGTCAAGTTAAACCACTTTTGTTACACACAGGCAGAGACCATTACACTAATGTATGTGACCTTTCAAACTAATCTTTTGCACCTAAACTGATTTAGGGTTGCGTAGCAAAGGGGTTGAATATTATAATTTTCTTTGAAAATCTAATTTATTTACATAATATCAGCATGTTTTTAGCTTTCTCAGTTTGGAATAGATTGTGTAGATTCTAAATATAAGGTCTCATCTGAAAGTTTCATGATTGCGAGCTCAGACGGCAACATAATGTGGAAACTTTGCAGGGGGGGTGAATACTTTTCAAGGCACTGTAGTAAAGCACAAAGCTACACATTGGGTTATCGGTACTGTGCTCACCACGGGTATCGAAACCTGGTTTTTAGCGTTATAAGTCCGCAAACATGCCGCTGTGCCACTGTAAAAGAGTAGTGGAGCATCTGGTCCTAGACACAAGATATCGGCAGCTCAATAAAAGGGAATTGTTTGACTTGGTAGTTACCAAATGTGTCATATTCATTTTATTCTTCCCTCCCTCCACGTCAAATAATGTAAAACCACTCTAGATATAATCACATCACCTAGTCAATGATATACGATACCAGTAGTTTAATGAATAAGGCAGTGAATGTTGCAATTTCATGAGTAGAAATTTAATGTGTTTTACAGACACTTGGTTGTCGAAAAAAACAACACATTTTATTTGAATTATTCTTAGGTATTTGTTGATATACTTTTAAAGAGAAATCCAACAAATTTCTTTAATGAGTATTTCTGTGTTTTATTTATTGTTATTCTAAGAGTATTTATGCATTTAGTATCAGTTAATGCACGTTACTTTAAGCAGCAGCTTAGTTATGAAACATTCCTAATTTTATAATTTCATGAATAAAAATGATTTATTTATGTAAAACAAAAAACGTTATTAATTTTCCTCTTCTCTCACGTTATCGTAGTTATTTTAAATGTAAAAATGTAATTGTTGGCAGTTTGGCTCTAGTAATTAGTGGTTTTGACCGGATATAAGTAATCTCTATAAGGCATGTGTTCATATGAATGAATACCATCTCTTCGTAGTATTCAAACTTTCTTAGTTCGTCCGCATCACAATGATTATAGCTGAAGCAGTATTAGATATGATCACTTATTCTCAGTTGGTTGGTGACTATTAGATGCGGGACATGGTGGGGTCTAGAACCCAGATCCTAAGGAACCTACAGCTTGCTTTCTAGTTTTGCAACTTTTGTTTGGATTACGTCTGATAGAAGATATGTCCCCAATGCTTTTGTGTGTTATGTCCGCAAACATTTTCACAGATTTTACATTGTTTTTTTACAGCTTTGCTGCTGCGATCATGTATTTGTTGGAGCGTACACTCATAACAAAAATGTTGTATTTTTACATAATTATCTCGCCATGGCTGTACAGAGTTGAGTAATTGCATGTACGACTGATGTAATACCGATAAACAAGTATCACTAGTGCCCATAACACATGATAAACAAGTAACACTAGTACCCATAGCACACGACAAACAAGTGTCACTAGTACCCATAATACACGCTAAACAAGTATCACTAATGCCCATAACACACGATAAACACTTATCACTAGTACCCATAAAACACGATAAACAAGTATCACTTATGCCCATAACACACGATAAACATGCAACATTAGTAATAACTATTTGCATTTCCACAAGCCTCATGAACCAAAATAATATCAAAAGCTAACTTCTAGGCTACGCTTGGCCCTCTTGTAGAAGCAAAAATAGTATTGGAAATTGTTGTATTAACAATGCTAACAAAACATCTGTAAACTTAATATAGGACATGTTAATTAAACATTCTGAAACCATTGAACTGAGATCATCAATCATAAGATATGATTAACAGCGTCAGGGTTTTAAATATGAATGGGATGGGGTTCTTCTACAGTAGGTGTATGTGACTCGTTGGCGATAAATTCGAACAATAAATGGTCAGAACACAATCCACTTGTTTTAAAATAATATATATTCAAAACAAGTCAAATGTATCTACAAAAATTCTTTACACAGTTTTATCTAAAATTCTAAATAATTCTCTTTTCTTGTCAAAAGTCCACACAGGCTGATTCAATTACTTTAGAATCCAATTGACAAGAATAATTATTTTTCTCTACTCTGTTTCTTACTTTTACAATCTGCGATAGATTCACATACGTTACTCCGTGGGTTACCACAGTTATATCTCGAACTTTAAAAAAACACCTTTTGATAAAACAAATTATTCTCCTTATCTCTGTTAAACAGTGAAACTCACTTTAAAATATCGCCCGTTACAGCAGAACTAACAATCACGCTGTCTAACTTCAGTTTCACTAACTTAACTTTTTCTGACTTCATTTCACTTAACTTCTTTTGTTGGTTACCACAGTTGTACCCAGAGCTTTAAATAATTGTCTTTTTTCGTCAAAAGTTGACACAAGCTGGTTCAGTTGCTTTAGAGTCCAGTTGACAAGACAAATTAATTTTCCTATCTCTGTTGTTACAATACAGCTGTGAAACACACTATAGAAATAACTCGGGATATTCACTCACACGCCGGCTAACTTCACGATTTCTAACTTTTTGTCTTACCGAACTTCACTTCCTTGATATGCACTCACTTGGTCGCCTATATTTATACATTTTTCAACTGAAGCCTAGAACTTTCTACAAACTAGGAGACGCTATGATGTAACAATATTCACATAGCGAGAAAACCTTTAGAGATTTTAAGAAATATGACGTCAACAATGCTGCAACAATTGAACTACACACACAACATACGACTCTTACCGAGTTACGTAACGACATTTGTCATAACACTTTTAAAATAATTAACTTTTAACACTCTTGTTATGAAAACTAAATATTCATTAAATATTAAATCCCTAAATAAACAAAATAATAACTATTAAGCTAAACAGACTTGTATATCCAACAAACAGTGTCAGTATTTATTGATTATTTCTTCATCAATACGTTGCAAATATATATATATATACATATATACACACCAGTTATTAATCGTTTCTTATTGTCCTGTTTAGCATCAAAAGATCTAATCAGAAGCAGTATTGCTGCCTGTCTTCCTTTTGGATCCTTTCAGTATTATTAAGTTTTCAGACTTGGGGTAAAGGAATATTTAAAAAATATTGGCATGTATTGCAATTAATGTTTTAAAAATTCTTAATATTTCATAAAGAAACAAACAAACATGTTTTACTAGATAGGATGGTTTGAGGCTATATCTAATGTTCTAATTTTAACCATTTCTTTTCTCAACGTTCCAAAGTTCTGACCACTGTATAACATTTAGTCGTAGCTTACCTTACATTCTTTTTGGTATATTGAAGTATTATTACCTGCCCTGTTACAATGTGCTACATTTACTGTTGACTGGTTTATTTGGTATCACTACTACACCTTCTACAGATATGGGATTTAACCGACTATTATTGAAGAATTGTATTTTAAGCTAGAACCCGAACACAATAATAATATTTAATTATTAACTTAAAAAATAAATAAACTTCTTTTTTTTTAATCTATGTAACCATATAGCATTAACTATTGTCAAATACCTCATGAAACTGTTCCATGTCCACACTTTATATCAAAATATCATATATGGCCTCTAACAACCCTTTCGCACTTTATATCAAAATATAATATATGGCCTTTCACAACCCTTTCGCACTTTTTATATTTTGATATCAGCGGTAAGTATGAGGGCTTATAACGTTAAAAATCGGGTTTAGATACCCGTGCTGACCAGAGCACAGAACCCCCTGTTGTGTAGCATTGAGATAAACAACAAACCAGCTAGACAAGTCGATAAACGCTCATTGTCTTTATAATTAGGAAGAACAAGGATAGAATTTGGACTGGACATTTAGCAGTATGGCGTATTATTAAAATCCAAGTAACGTCAACGATATAAAGTAAGTTAATTACATTTTGAATGTCACTCTATAAATGGTTGTTAAAGGTCATATATTATATTTTGATATAAAGAGCGAAAGGGTTGTTAGAGGCCATATAATACTGTACATATTTCATCTATACTAGCTCAGCCTTTATGAACATATTTCATCTATAATAGCTCAGCCTTTACTGTACATATTTCATCTATACTAGCTCAGCCTTTACTGTACATATTTCATCTATACCAGCTCAGCCTTTACTGTACATATTTCATCTATACTAGCTCACCCTATACTGTACATATTTCATCTATAATAGCTCAGCCTTTACTGTACATATTTCATCTATACCAGCTCAGCCTTTACTGTACATATTTCATCTATAATAGCTCAGCCTTTACTGTACATATTTCATCTATACTAGCTCAGCCTATACTGTACATATTTCATCTATAATAGCTCAGCCTTTACTGTACATATTTCATCTATATTTTGGGCAACATTTTAATGAATAATAAGCAAAATGTACTATTACATCTTGTATCGAAAATCTGTCACGAGCTAATTCCAGCCATCAGTTTTATAGAAAATATATATTTGTTTATTGAAACCTTAACATTAAGTTATGTTTTTTTTCGGTACATGGCTTTTCCACAGCATTGAATGAAACTGGTAAGAAAAGTAATTACCAGATTGTCTTCAAAGCTAAACAAGTCGCCCCCTGTGGTGAGGCTGAGCTAGTATAGATGAAATATGTACAGTAAAGGCTGAGCTAGTGACCGTTGCTGTTGAAATTATTGTATAATGTCCGAAATGTTAGTCACTATGCATTCATGTGTTATCTGGCATGTTTATAACGATGTTTCAGTTATTCTAATTAGGTAGGTGTTCCTTAACTGATCTAATGTAGCCAGTATGGGAAGCTGAATTTTAGATAAAAATCTAAATGTGTCACTAGCCCTTAAACTTATCAACTATGATATTATTGTGAAATTTTCTCTTTTACCTGAATGTTACAATTATATTACATATTGTTTAAGTTTTTAGAATATAAGGGATCGGAATAATTTGTATGTATCTACTCAACGAAAAAAAAAAGTGTTGTAAAAGTACTCAAAAAATTTCGGACAGGGTATATTTTTCTAAGTTAAGTTTTAGGCACGTACTTACATGTTTTACAGTTGCTTATGGACTACTCCTGCCTTTCTGTTTAGTTTGAAGACAGCATTTTAGACTATATGCTCAGTTTTATGAAGAACACAGCACAAAGCTCGAAACGTTGTTTCCAAAGTACACAGAAAACAGAAATATACCATATGAAACTATTCAAATGACCCCTATTTGTTTACGTTAAGTGCAATTTCAGTACGATAATATTTTTACTTATTTAATTCATAATAAATCGTGTTTTCAAGATTGCTCGAACAAGGAAGATGATTCTTTAAAAGTGTTTAGTTTGTTTTAGAGTAAAATCATTTTAGGATATTTTCAGTATCTACCATAAGAAATAGAACCCCGAATTTTAGCGTTGTAAGTCCATAAACTTACCGCCGTCCCATCGAAGGACAAAATTGTGAGTACATGAACAATTTATGTAAAAGCTGATAACTAGTCTATGTTATATGGCATTTACTTCATCTTTTTAACTTTCTTAAAGAAACAAAGCTGGGAGTGGCTGAGAGGTTAGTTTCCAAGGCTTTGTGGCTCACGATTCATTGTCGCAAAAACAAACCCCGCACGTTGGGCCATGGTGCGCCATTAGAGTGACTGTCAAATCCCATTATTCGACTGAAAATTTGGCGGTGGGTTCTTTTAACTAGCTATCTTCCTTCCAGTTTGTCAGTTAAAAATTAAAGACGGCTATGCCCAGATACCACTTGTGTAGCTTTGCGCGCAGTTCTGAAGAAAACAAACAAAATATTGCTTGTTTGTAGGCACAAAGCACAAAGCTACATAATGGGCTATCTGTGCTCTGCCCACCACAGGTATCGAAACCCGGTTTGTAGCGGTTTAAGTCCGCAGACATAACGCTGTGCCTCTGGGTGTGGGCATAAACAAAAGAGGTGAATGCTATTTTATTGGTTTACTCTTGAAAACGTACTATTCAAATTTTACCTGTTATGTTTTATAAATATTTATCAAATGTGTCATCATGTGTCCATCTCAAGTGGACTTCAACTAACGTATACAGCTAAACAAGCATACGTCGAAGCTTGATACATTCCACAAAATAGTTAAAGAAAAAACGGTATTAAATTAGATTATCAGTCATGTGATTACAAATTCAAATTATTGGACATTCGGCTTATACCGCACGTAATGGTCTCATACGTTCTTGTCCCAATTGTCGCTTTAAAATAAATAAATTTTATCCCTCAAACAATTTCATGATGTATGGACCACAGTGAATGAGGTCAATGCCATCCTAAAGGGCGTCCAAATAATGTGTGGCAGCAATCCAACCATACAACATGACTATAGGACACTGATCAAGCCCCCCCCCCCCCAGTGGAATAGCGGTATATCTGCGGACCTACAACGCTAGAATCCGCTGTGTCACTGGGGGTGGGGGGTGGGGGTGGGAGGGCTGAATGATAAACCTTACAATTAGATGTAATTTCAATTCCCCGTTGAAAAGTTTTTTAACGTATAGTCGATTTATGCATTAACGATGAATTATAAAATGAAATCTAGTTTCTATCATAATCTATTTGATGATTTCTGCTTCGAGTTTTTTCTTAGCGTTTTATATAACAAAATAAAAACTTTCGTAGCCATTAGTTTACATTTATGTTTGGAGAAAATGAATCATTTCAAGCGTTTAATGATTCATGACATAACGAAAAAAATAACTAATAAAAAGAAGTAACTAATAAAAGGAAATTGAGAGGAAAATTCTACATTCAGGCGTTTTTTTTTGTTTTGTTTTTTCTGTGAACCTTACAGAGAAAGCAGTCTGATTATGTTGTATACATATATATGATTTATGTATAGAGAAAATCACTATGATTCATACATATCATTTCAAAGATATACTAGTAGATGGTAAGGCCTTTTCCCCAATTAATTTATCTTAGCGTCAAAGCATGCATGTATGAACCAGCTGGGTGGGATCCACAGAATTCTACCAGCTGTTACACTTACAAGGCCTGAAGTTTGTAAGTTTGCTAATTACAACCTCTGCCAGTAGGCCTAACACATTCCTATCTTCATGGTACGTTCTTAATTTCCTTTCGTAAAATACGCTATCAATACAGTTTTTATTGGATTTCTAGTTTAGATAACAGAGGTAAAGTATAATTTCTGCTCCTGTTTTACCAACACCAATTCATTCATGGACGGACATTCATTCACAAACAATAATGGTTAACCATAAAGGATCGTTACCTGTACAGAATATGAATTAACGTAAATTCTGTACATATTTTATAAATACGGCAGTGATGTGAGAAAACATTGTGGGTTCGATAGGCATTTTTTTTACAGTTAAAATCACGAGAGTAACAATAAAAATTAAATTATTTAGTGCGATTTTGTTCTGCCTGAATATTACTTTGATTTACGTATAAAATAGGAGAAAATATAGTAACATATCAGGTAACCTTACGAAGTATAAATAAAGTAATTGATAAAACAAATAATACATAAAATAAATTATTGCGATTTTGTTTCCAAATATATAGTTTGCGCGTAATTTGATTGTGATAGCCAATTTACAATTCTGATGGTTTATATGAAATTTATAACCAAATAAATAATTATTTATGTGTTTATCGATTTGTATTAATTGTTTGTTTGAATCTGCGTTAGCCGTCCCTTATTTAGCAGTGTAAGACTAGAGGGAAGGCAGCCAGTCATTACCACCCACCGCCAACTCTTGGGCTAATCTTTTACCAACGAATAGTGGGATTGACCGTCACTCATAACGCCCCCACGGCTGAAAGGGCGTGCATGTTTGGTGGGAGGGGGATTCGAACACGTACCTTCAGATTGCGAGTCGAGCGCTATAACCACCTGGCCACGCCGGGCCTATTATATTAATACAAACCATTTACATCATGTAATAATTATGAACATCGACTCATAAAATGTATTTATCTACGCCACCACAAACACAATTTTTATAATGGACTTATTGTGAAAAGGTTATTCCTCTTCAAATCTTAAAAAAAAAATATATATATATATAACCCTGTAGTTATAAGAGTTACAGAAAAAATATACACATAACAAATAGGATCAGACGTGGCCTAGTGAATAGCGTGCCGTACTGTGATTCCGAGGGCTCTTGGTTCTCGTCTTGTTACTGCAAAATCATATGTACCACTTGAGGGTGTTCTATAAGAGTGACGATGAAGTTCCACTACGCCCCCCCCCCCCCTGTGGCATGGCGGTATGTCTGCGGATTTACAGCGCTAGAAACCGGATTTCGATACCCGTGGTGGGCAGAGCACAGATAGTCCATTGTGTTGCTTTGTGCTTAACTTAAAACAAACACACAATCTGTGTATGTTATAACAGTTGAGTGTCGCCATGCAAGCCGTGGCATCAGAGGTGACATGTTTGTCACTTATGTACTTAATTGATGATAAATTCCAACCACTCTGGCGGCACAATGTGACCAAGGTAAATTTTGGCTGCGGGAATATGTGACTATCCCTTCTGAAGCTAAATAACTGTTCATTGAGATTGCTCAATGATGTAGAACCAAAAGATTCCTTTATTTTAGCCTTACATGGAATCAGAGTTATATTGTGAAAGTGAAAATTGTGATATGTATATTTTGACCATTTTTTCTTTTTGTTGGAAAAGCAGTAGATAACAGCAGGTCGACATTCTGGTTAAAATTTAGTCCGTTTTGATGTATCTCTGATGTATCATTTTGCACGTCAACATTCTGATAGTGTTATTTCATGGCAAAGTACCTTCAAAATGCACATGGTATTATCTTTAAACATTTTTCTATGTGAGAATTAGATGCCTACAAATTAACATTAGTGTAGCATTTGAACTCGTTTTTTTTCTCTCCATAAAAGTGCATAGAGAAATCTATGAACATGTAATCGCCAGTATTTCCCTTTTCAAGACTTTGGATATTAAACTTTAAGATATCTATATTAATTTTAAATGCTTCATTCAGTACTTATCCATTCGCTTATCTACTTTCCCAACCCCTTTTCTATTAAAGGTAGAATCTTCGTTTTCTTTAAATATGGCACGTGGTTCAGAAACGCCACATCAGAATGCAAAGTAAGTCTAATGTAAGTTAAGCCTAATTTATGCTAACTAATGCGATGCCACGTTAAGTGTTTTATCTTATGGGAATCTTTCCTAATTCTTGTAGCAAGAATGTAATCTAATCGTTTAAGCTGCTTTTGATAACATGTAGCGCTTAATATTCAACTCAGCCGTGTAAAAATGCAATACAATTGAAACAGCTTTCCTGTTATCTAGATATTAAACGTAAGTTAACTTTTATTCAGTGGATAAAAGGTAAAATTAGTCCATTTTTTAGTTGGGGAAGCTACTTAGCGTTAATAAAATTACAAAATAATTAAAAGATGTTAATTTAAAAAGGGGATTAGGGATCGTCAAAAGAAAGTTCAGAAACTATTAAATCAAAAATGCAAATATTATATTTTCAAGCCTACAACTAGGGACTCTAAAAAAAAAGTAAACAAACTAGGCTGGAAATAGTGTCTACATTATTTTCTCAAGCTGAAAGTCCCTATTTTGACTACATGCCTACAGTACTTATCAATCTTTGTGGAGTCAAGATAGGTATTTGTAGCTTGAGAAAATAATGTAAACACTATTTCCAGCCTAGTTTGTTTACCTATTTTGACTCCATAAAAATTGATAAGTAGGCTTGTGAAACAACAATAATAATAATATAAAAAACAAATGGGTAAATTTTGTCTAGCAATCGGAAAATCAACTTTTTTTGCTATTATCAATATTTAGCAGCCGTAGCCATTGAGATGGAAGGTTTTGAGTGTTGTTTCAAGAATAAGTCTGCTTTTTATGATGGGTTTTGCCCTAGGTTCTATTAGAAATTTTTTTGAAATTCCAAGACGAACCCTATTATGAACCACTATCGTGGTTCATGATACATGCTCATTATTCTCTGTACTTATATATTGTCTAATCTTACAAAACAGATATATATTTTCTGTTTTTCTCAGGTTTATGTTTTGATAATCTATAATCTTATTGTAGTGTAATATTAAGTTTGAATTATCGTATATTTTTGATCAATAATGTGTTTCCATTTATGCTTTTAAAGATATAGACAACTGCAATACGATGCCAGACTCTGTGGACAACACTGAAAAACAGGCGACATCTGGCGTTAGCGTACAGGTGATGAACGAGAAACTGCACTCTGCACAAGGTAAAAGAAAACGTTCGCTATCAAACGCCGAATAAAAAGAACACTGGAGTGTTTAAACTCACAAAATACTCTTTAAAAGTTTAAATTAGTAGAACCACAATATCAGTAGAACAAAAACGTGTTACTGTACTTATTAAAGTACTCATTCTCAGTATGGTACAGAATCGAGATAACAATTTTCATTAAGTATACTAATTTTCCTGTAATGGTAATGCGAGTATTCTACTCAAAAGTATGGAAGGAAATTGTTGTTAAAACCAGAATCAGGCGTTTTCCTCTTTACGCATATTCATGTTTGGTTGTTTCTATAATAAAAAACCTTTATATCTTGTTTCTGCAAATAAACAAACACAGATTTGGATCTGTATGAACCAAACCTTTTTATTTTATTTGGTGGTCCAACAGACTATTTGTTTGTTTGAAGTTAAGCACAAAGCTACACAATGGGCTATCTTTGCTCTGCCCACCACGGGTATCGAAACCCGGTTTCTAGCGTTGTAAGTCCGCAGACAATACCGCTGTGCCACTGGGGGGGGGGCAACAGACTAAGTTTTAAGAAGTTCAAAGATATTTATACTGAGATTTTGCTTGGTTTATTTGCCTTTTATAGTCGTATTTTATTTCATCGATATTTGAAGATCAATAAAGAATTAGTGAGTTTTGTCATGGCAACGTTAAGCAATCATATTTCAAACGCAGAGAAGAATAAGTGGTATTTATCCTCATTTCAAAATGTACTTCTTCTAATGATCTAGAACAGAATGACAGAGAACGTAGGCAAGCCTCTTTTCTTCTGTTAATATAAATAGAATAAGTGACAAAAATACTCGGTTAAATAGTTTGCGCATTCTCTAATGGAATCATGAGAATAATGACGTACTCTGTATATAACACATAAAAATGGTGAACAACAAAAGTAATATCAATAATATAATATTAACAATATAATAAATAAGGTAAATGGTAAAATATATAGAATAGTAAACAGAGAACAAGATAACTCAAATGTATAAAGCAGAAGATTATGGGAAAATTGAGGGGGAAATAGGGAGGATAACATGGAAGAAAATTCAACTTACAAACAGTGAAGTCATCCATACATAAAGGGCCCGGCATGGCCAGGTGGTTAGGGCACTCGACTCGCAATCTGT
>NW_013667015.1:198295-199367 GCF_000517525.1 Limulus polyphemus | reverse complement strand
CGAGCATGTTCGGTGTGATGTGGATTTGAACCCGCGACTCTCAGATTGCGAATCGAGTGCCTTAACTACCTGGCCATGCCGGGCCATGTTTCCAAGGCTACATTTTGTTATATTTTTACCCCTGTATAAGACTATTTCACCTTACTTTTACATATTCATTTTAACCACTAACAGTATAGACAAACAATTGTCATATTTTAATAAAGCGCGAAAAACAAACAAACAAACTAATCAAATAGTTCAAAATAATAATTTATAAAAAAAAAATAACTTTTCCGAACGTACTTCTGAAATGTCTTCAGGCTGACATTTTGTTTCAATTTGATTTATGTTAATACAAAGAAATATTGGCCACCTACAGGCCAGTTGCATGTATAATCGTAAAATATAATGTGAAAAATATGTTATATTACACAAGAATCACTATTATTTAACTTAGAGAAGGAATGATAATTGCTTCTAATAAACATGTACGTTTTTCGGGGATACAATGAACAGATTAGAAATAATGCTAGAGACTGATA
Organism: Limulus polyphemus; assembly: GCF_000517525.1. Classification (NCBI taxonomy): domain Eukaryota; kingdom Metazoa; phylum Arthropoda; class Merostomata; order Xiphosura; family Limulidae; genus Limulus; species Limulus polyphemus. Next base: position 198,843 of record NW_013667015.1, on the reverse strand, counting down.
ACATATAGCTTCAGGGGTTAGTTAAATCTTTTGCCGAATGTCAGGGTTTTTAGAGGACTTTTACATACTAACTAAACTCTGTAATGAGTTAACCATTTTAAATTATATAAGATCAAAAATGTTTAATCTACTATGTGTTTTGTTAAAGACAGGAACGTTTTCCAGTAGTCTTACTATGTGATTTTATATTTACTTAAGTGATTTCAGACGACCAAAAGAAAATGGATTTAATGATACTAGCTCTAACGGTCCAATCCCAACTAAACGACACCATCCTCTGTTGAGCCCTACCATTGGACCTCGACTAAGCCCTGCAATGACAGCCAATGACGTACATTCTAACATGAGCTTTAGGTTTGAAGATTCTTCCAGTGCACTGAGAGCGAGAGATCCATATGATCGTTATAAACGTAAGTTTCATAAAATGTTATTTAGGGAATTAGTGAAGTGCAAACTGTTTCACAGGAATGAGATAATTAAGGCTATTTGTTACGTATTAGAATTTTCTATAGTCCGAAGATTAGTTAAATAATTTAAATTTAGTAGTT
>NW_013667015.1:195289-197886 GCF_000517525.1 Limulus polyphemus | reverse complement strand
TCACAATTATAGCTTTCGGAGTTCATAGTATGCTGATTATAGCGAACTAATAGTAGACACTCTCTGGCGCGTGGTGTTAGTTATATTTATAGCTTGGGAACGTTTTCTAGAAACTTCAATCTTACGTAACTATACTGGTTAAAGCGTTTACATACACACATATGCATGCTTCGAAATATAAACTCAATCTAAACCACGTCGATATTAAAATAAATTAAAACAAATTCGTTACACTATTGGATGTACTAATTTGATAAACTTATCCTAAAACATTTCAAAATGTATGACATATTAACTGAAGTAATTGCAGTCGGATCTCTAAGTTCAATCAAGAATATTTCGGAAGTCTTTTCTTAAGCCAACATTAAGCTTAACTGCATAAGTATTTGGTAATTGTTATTTAGAGTAACGCTTTGAAAATATTGTAAAATGCTAGAACAAAAGAAATGTGATTTCAGAATGAAGAATTGAACTCATGTTAGCACAAAGTCATGCTATGTAATAATGTCATATTATGAAATAATCTATTTACTGTTTCATTTACAACCACAGAAGTCAACAGTGTTACAGTCTGATTGCTTATGGGGTAATTATTTTTTGCCTATTAGGTGCTTTTCAAAAAGAAATATATGAAGAAAGGGATACAGAAGATGAATGGAGAAATATTCACACAGTAGGTGTTACTTTTCTTCTTCTCTGATAGGCTACGTAATAAAGTAAAGAAAATTCGTGATGGCAAAAAAATTTAAAGTTCAGTACATTTATGTCGAGTGTGGGTTAATTACATGTTTGTCACACAAATATTTGTTTGAATTATTTCATCATTATTGTAAAGATACATACTGTATATTGTTGCCAACGTGGTAACTAAGCTTTAAAGCACGGAAAGATATGAATAAATCTGTTTGACTGCATAAAACTGTAAACCTTGAAATAATGTCTTGCGTACAAAGAAACAACAAATCCCCATAATACAAGCATTCGAGACCTTCTTTCTTCCAATTCAGTGTTGAAAAAGTCAGGTCCGTCTTCTGAAAGAGCTCGTGTTTCTCATTTTGTGATTTATCAATTTTTTTTTATTTTGTGTGATCTATTAGTATCATATTTCCTTAAACCAAAATATTGTAAAAGTTTGAGTGATGTATGTTGGCTATTACATGGTCGAAAATGCTAATGGTTAAAATCTCGTTGTACTTTAGTGGTCTATAGTTAATTAAAACTGCATGCTATAGCTGAAATATTTTCAAAGTTCGACTAAAAATACAGATATCAATCCATACATTCTTTAGATGCTGAACTGCATTCTGGGTATGGTGGATAAAACGAAACGAGCCCTCATAATTTTACAGCAAAGAAGTCACGTGGAATGGAACGAGTACACCCTCTGGACACGGAGACAGTTAGATGGTGGGGAATTTGACTTAAAAAACCAACGAAGTGACATTTTGACAAAATATAAATCAGCAGAGGAACGTGTTACCGAGGTGCGCAGAAGAGCTGGTATGTTCGATTTTTGTATGTAATTTATTGACCATTCTTTCATCTATGTCATTGATTTAAATCAAAAAGAGCAAAAGTTCTAAGACTGAGCCCTGAGGTATCCCACTTGTGACATTAATCCAGTAGGACTGAACTCCATTTATAAGAACACTCTGATTTTTTCTATCCACCCAATCACTCTTCTATCCAATTAGATAACTTATCTCCCACAAATATAAAGATCATTTTTTACAAGCCTTTTGTGTGGCACCTTCTCAAATGCTTTCTGAAAATCCAGATACACCAAATCTACACCCTTACCCTCATCTACGTAAGAAGTTACATTTTCCTATGTTTGTATTTTATCCTTGGTATTGTAACTATATTTTGAAACTTATTTTTATTTATTTATTTGCAATTAAGCACAAAGCTACACAATGGGCTATCTGTGCTCTGCCCACCATGGGTATCGAAACCCGAATTCTAGCGTTGTAAGTCCGCAGACATACCGCTGTGCCACTGGGAGGCATTTTGAAACTTAATCATCAGAATATAATGAGAAGGGGCAGATCAAAGTTATATGGAATAGGTTTGTAAAGTATAGAGCTAGGCCAAAAAAGCTTCTGTTATCGCCCATAAAGCTGTAGTTATCTCACTTATTTTCCTCTTGAAAGACAAATGCACTTTTAATTAAACCTTACCTTTGGAGGAGTGAGGTTTAAAAAGTTATATTTGTGTTTGGATCTCTATACTTAACCGCTTGATGGCTTACGTAATGGCTGTAGTTAGAGGTAGAATGAATGAAGAGAATCTGCTTTGTTTACTCGTCAAAATGCTCAGCCTCGTTCTCGCAACGACCTTGACACACCATATAAAGAAAACTGTCCTGGTGTATGTTAGGTAGTAGCTTTATCAGACACTAAAGTCGATTGAATTAAACAAAGTTCAATTTTAATTCTAACATTGGGTTTCCATAATAAGTGGTGCTATTCTTTATTCTCCGACTGTAATTATGGCCGGCATGGCCAGGTGGTTAGGGCGCTCGACTCGCAATCCGAGGGTTCGAATCCCCGTCACACCAAACATGCTCGCCCTTTCAGCCGTGGGGCGTTATAAAG
>NW_013667015.1:192661-194289 GCF_000517525.1 Limulus polyphemus | reverse complement strand
AATTAAAGCCAGAATTAGTTTTATTTTTCCTGCAAAAAAAAAGGCAAAATTGGAGTTGGTAAATATTATAATAATGGAACTTAGATAAAAATTTATGGTTTTGAAATACGCGCATCAGTTGTATTTTTTTCTGTAGAAGAAAGGTAGAAATAAAAGGGGTCGTAAATCTGTGCTCTGCCCATCACGGGTATCGAAACCCAGATTCTAGCGTTATAAGTCCGTAGACATACCGCTGTGCCACTAGGGGGCTTCGATAATATATTTAGGCTAGCTGTGCTCTCTCGACCACGGGTATCGAAACCCGGTTTCTAGCGTTGTAAGTCCGCAGACGTACCGCTGTGCCACTGGGGGGCAACTTTCAGAGATGTTTTTGGAACAACACATTAGCAATTAAATGTCATCTAGGTACGAACCGGTTAGAATTAATTACGTTAAATTAACATCAGAAAAAAACATTGTTCCAGTTTATGGCGAAAATATATAAAAACATTTTATGTTTATTTCAGGGGAACAAAACGTAATAAACAGTTGTATTTGTATGTGGAGAATTTGAGAATATATGGATGGTATGATACTCTCATTGAAGCTTTACAAACCACTCAACAGGTGACAGCACCCTACTAAAAACGCCAGATACTTAATTTTTGTTTTAGATTTAAATTCTAACTAGATTTGATTGTATCTTTTTTCTGACAGGACGTAGATAGGATTACGTAGATAAAGATCTGTAAAACTTTAATCAATCAGCTTTCAGAAGTAATCTTTTCTCTACAGTCATTAACTTCTACTAATGCTTTTGTTTAAAGAAGCGAGAAAGCGTATTAATTTAATGATAGGTTAGTGTAATGAAGACCATTTTAAAGATCCAAATTACATGTTTATCTAATTTTCTAGAGATATGTCAACAAAAAAGTATTATCTCTCTGGATTTCACTTTCTGCCCGAGTTGCGCTGATTACAAGTAGCAATGATAATCGAGTCCCTTGAAATGTATAGACTCGCTACCATTCTTAGGTATGCTTTATCATCCTGGTACTCATGAACATTTTATTCTTTGGAAATTGTACAGTAGACAAAACAAGGCGATGTTGTGTGGCTATTACCATAATTTTATCTCATGACTGTATGTCATAAAAGTACTTTTTATGAACTACAATTGGCAGATTAAGAGAAAATATTTTGTTCAATGGTTAAGGCATTCTTTTAATGTCGACACAAATATTAAATACTCTATCAGAAAACTTATTTATTTCTCAAAGTTAACTTCGACTTTTATTATCAAACCTGTACATTAGATGTATAGCGCTAACAGCTATCACTGCTAGACAAAAGTAATGCCACGCACACACTTATTGTTACTGAAAATATCAAAATTTGATATTCAGATTTGTTTGTTATTAGTGTTAACTAGACCACCAGTGACCCTTTGGGTCACCCACTATTCAGAGGTTATGAAGAATTCAAGCTAGTTTCAATATTGCACCGAAATGAAGGTTTATTTTGAGATAATTTAATTAAATATTTCAATCCATTCGTGTTATTCATAATTCAAGAAAAGATCGGGAGTAAAAGGAAAGACCATTTCATTTTTCAAAAAAAGTGAAGTCAGAGTTTTCAGGTATTGTTAT